>NC_025998.2:106358893-106658893 GCF_000442705.2 Elaeis guineensis
CCGGTCGACCACCTGGAGGCCTTCCGGACCATGATGTTGCTCCATGACGCGCCAGACGCCATCTTGTGTCGAGCTTTCCCATCTATCTTGAAGGGAGCAGCAAGGAATTGGTACTCGGCATTGAAGTCGGATACGATCTTCTCCTTTGACCAAATAAGTCACCAGTTCGTGGCTCATTTCATCAGCAGCCGGCATCCCCGACGAGGTTCAGAGTCCCTCATCAATGTCAAGCAAAAGGAGGGAGAGTCCATCCAAGCTTACGTCAACCGCTTCAACGCTGCCATCCTGGAGGTCCGAAACCTGGACCAATCGGTTGCAATGGCCGCCTTAAAGAGCGACCTTCAAAAGAATGACCTCCTCTTCTCCCTGAAAAAGAAGTATCCTAGAGACTTTGCCGATCTGCTAGCTCGGGCCGAAGGATATGCCCGAACGGAGGAAGCCTTCAAGCTGAAGGATGAGGAAGCTGCGAAGGAGTGGCAGGCGGGTGACTCCGGCAAGCCCGCAGTTGAAAGAGGCCCAAATGAAGCTCGGCCACGTTCTCGGACTCCTCTCGGGTACAAGCGCACCTAGACTCCTCCCCGAGCATGCAGGCAGAGAAGCCCAGACTGTAGGGTTCGGTGGGGCTCTCCCCCAGGAAGATTCTGCAGCTATGCCCCCCTCAACGCATCAAAAACCCAGGTGTTGATGGAGGTCAGAGAGCAGCTCCCAAGGCCAGAAAGGATGCGCACACACTCTGAAAAGTGCAATCCTAACAAGTTCTGCCTCTACCATCGTAACCACGGCCACGACACAGAGGAATGCATTCAACTCTGAGACGAGATCGAGGAGCTCATCAGACGAGGTCGGCTCGACAGGTTCATCCAACGCCGGCCTAAGGGTAGAGAGGATCGACCAAGGGCCCTGCCACAACCTGAGCCACCGAGGAGGGAAGAGCAGCTCGGAGATCGGCCTCCAATTGGGATTATCAACTCCATCTCTGGAGGACCTTGATGGGGAGCAGACCTTCTACAGCCATGAGATTTGAAAAATTTGTAAATATATTATGAACAACTTTGCTTTAAATCAAGATTCCCTTGAGATTTGCATATCTTTTCCTTTTGGCATGGACTCATAACGACAGAAAAAAAACCCCTTCAGACAACGAAAACAAAGCCGTGTTAGGAACAGGAGGAGAACCTTGTCCTAATATGGGCAAAGTTGAAAGTCCGATTATTTTAAGATCGGACGGGGGGCGAGGCCCATATAACGGCCCTTATGTGTCCCCACAACGGTGTCGGGAATGGAAGGAGAACCTCGTCTCGACACAGTCGAAGGCCCGGTTACCCGTAGACCGGATGGGGGGAGAGGCCCTACAACGCCCTTGTGTGCCCCCACAGCCATGTTAGGGACAGGAGGAGAACCTCGTCCTAACATGAGCAAAGTCGAAGGCCCGGTTACCCATAGATCGGATGGGGGGAGAGGCCCTACAACACCCTTGTGTGCCCCCACAGTCATGTTAGGGACAGGAGGAGAACCTCGCCCTAACATGAGCAAAGTCAAAGGCCCGGTTCTCCTTAGATCAGATGGAGAGAGAGGCCCCGCAACGCCCATATGTGCCCCCGCAGCCCTGTTAGGGACAGGAGGAGAATCTCGCCCTAACATGAGCAAAGTCGAAGGCCCGATTATCCTTAGACCGGATAGGGGGAGAGGCCCCGCAATGCCCATATGTGCCCCCACTACCCTGTTAGGGACAGGAGGAGAACCTCACCCTAACATAAGCAAAGTCGAAAGCTCGATTACCCTTAGACCGGATGGGGGGAGAGGCCCTGCAATGCCCATATGTGCCCCCACAGCCCTGTTAGGAACAGAAGGAGAACCTCATCCTAACCTGAGCTAAAATCGACTACATCAGAAATAGGGAAAGAACCTCATCCTGACACCAACTAAGGTCCGGCCATTCGAGATCTGATAAGAAAAAGAGAACCTTCTCGACGGCCCCTCTACGCTCCCGCGACCCCGTAAAAAGCTAGGGAGAACCCTTGCTTAAAAAGAGGAGGGAGATGTGAAGGAAAAGCGGCAGACTACACCAGTGAAAAATGAAAGCCAAACTATACCAAAAATACAAAGGACCTCATCTCCATGAAGAAGGAGAAAGAGAAATAGAGATCTACGATCATGAACGAAAAGGCAAATCAACACGACGATGGTTAGGAACCTTCAAACGATGTCGACGTCGAACAAATCAAAGGACACAAGAAATTCGGTAATGATGATCTAATACAAAAATGAACAAGAAACCTTCAGACAACATCGACATCGAACGAGACAAAAAATGAAAGAAGTCCGGTGGATAACAATTCAACACAACGCACGGGCAAGGTAACAAAAAATCTCTTTTTCATTTCGTTAGCAAGGTATGCGTTACAGAGCCCAGAAGGCCCAAAAAAAAAAAAAAAAGGGGGGGGAGAGAAGAATGATAAGAATAGAAAAAGAAGACACATAGAAGGACGAAAGGCGAAAAGAGCCCTAAGGGGGCCCGGCTTCTTCCGACTTTGAACTTTCTGCTTCGACCCTCATCAGGGAGTGCCTTAAGCTTTCAACTTCTTCCAATTCTTTCTCCCTCATTAGCATCTCCATATACCTACGATGAAACCGTTGGCTTTCATTCTCCATCTCTCGGAGCCTCTTTCTCAGGACCTCGAATTCTGCCTCCGCATCCTTGACCGCCTGCTGCTCGTATACCAGCTGGATCTTCAATTGTTGCAGCTCGACCTTCCCCTCCCCAAGGGCTACGGATAGCTCTTCTGTGGTTCCTCTCAGGGATTGGAGTTCATCGGGATCCCGAACAGGAACAAACTGGGCTCCTTCAGATAACTGCCTTTGAAGGCGGGCAACCTCGTCGGTCGCCATCCTGAGCTTCCTCCTATATTCATCCACCTGCTTGTACCAGCTGGCCCGGTATGCATTATAGTTCACCTCGGCATCCTGGAACTATTGCTAAAGGTCGGAGAACTTCTTCGACCAATCTCGATCGCGGTCGGCCCGAGTCGAAAGCTAGGACAAGCTTCCTTCCAACTGGCCGATCTTCTCCTGTGCAGCCGACAGCTCCACTCCAAGAGAGCTGATCTTGGAAGCCTGAGCCCAAGATCGATCACTGGCGTGCTTCTTATGTTCCTCGAGCTCCTTCTCGAAGTTCGCTTTCCTCTGGCTATACTCCATGATCCCTTTCACGTGGAGGTTCTGAAAAATAGGTGGCCTCCACAGTGGCCTCTGAGCGGCTCTCCCTTAGCCTACGAAGCTCGTCCTCCATCTCCCTCGACTTTTTTGTTAAATGACGGACTTTCTTCCTCAGATGTCGGATCGTAGACCTCAGCAGAACTCCCTGTGGCAAGGGAAGCGCTTCGGCAGGACACTACCATCGGGAGACAAAAGTGTCAAGGTGCAGCTCATTGCAAAAAAAAAAAAAAAGAAAAAAGAAAGAGAAAGAGAAAAAGAGAAAGGAGAAGAAAAGTTTCCCATAAGGGGGAGCCCAATTTTATTGATTGAATGCCTCTTAAAGACAAAAGGAAAAAGAAAAATTGCAGTGGAAGAAAAATACAAAGCCAGAGGTCTCAGACCTCCGAAGTAGGAGTTGGGGAGCCCGGTGTTCTCGGAAGGGGGGCTGCGGTGGCAGCGGTAGTAGGAGAGGGCCCAGCTTCATCTTCAGACACCTCATCCAAGAAGCTGAAGTCAAGCTCGGGAAATTTCTTGACCATCTTCTCTTGGCAGAGCTCGAATCCTTTGATGAATGCATCTTGGCCGAACTTGACGTTCAAGTCCCTCATTTCAACAGAGGCCTTGAACTCCTCCACCACTTGGACCCTGGCCTCTAAGATCAGAACCGAAATCTGCCCCGTCAGATTTGCGACCTCGGCCTCCGCCTTCCTCACCATCTCCTCTGAGGCCTGCTTTTCTTTCCCAAGGGCCTCTTGGAGGTTGGCTACCTCGGCAGCCTTTTCCTTGAGGCGGGCGGCCTCGGCCCGATGGCCCTCCTCCGCCTGGATAGCGTCCCTCCTCACCTTGTTCGTCGCCTCGATGTTGGCGAGGAGCTGGTGCCTGATCTGTAAAGGTGGCTAGGAGGTCAGAATGAAAGTTGAGAAGTTAATTGAATGAAGGAGCGAGGGGAAGGAGGAAAGTGAATCTGCTTACCTCGAGAAAGGACCCTAGAGAATCCTATACCCGCTGTTCGGGATCGACGCGAATGATCCTCTGGATGACTTCGGACAGGATGCACCTGTCGACCAATCACTTTATCAGGTCCCTATCATTAAAGGGATTCTCCACCGGCTCTTCCTCGGAGCCGTGGGATTCTTCGATGGTGGCTCGGTGGCCGCTGAACCTGTGTGCCACCGTCTTCTTTCTCCTCCCCCTCTCAACCCCTGGCACCTCCTTGAAGTGGGCCCCCGAAGCGGGAACCTCGATGGGAGAACTCCTCGAAGAGGCTCGGGGAATCGGGGGCTCGGCGTCTGAAGGAATATCGACCGTGAGGGTCGCTTGGGCAGGCATGGCTGAGCTCGTCTCCTCTATTCTGGCCTTCTTCGCAGACCTGGAGGCTGCAGTGCCTTTTCTTTTGTGAACCTTGAGGCCCCTGGCAAGCATCCGTGCTGCTTTGGTGTCCCTTCCTAATAATAATAATAATAATAATAAAAAGAAGAAGAAGAGAGAAAAAATAGATCAGCAACGGAGTGAAAAAAGAAAGAGGTGACGTGCAAAATAAATAAATAAATAAATAAATAAAGAAGAAAAAAAAGGGGGGAAGAGAAGAAGAAGAGAAGAGGAAAAGAAGAAGAAAGGAAAAATGGAATACTCGCAGGATCCAGGGGACTCAAGCCGATGTTGAACAGAAATTGCTCCTTCAGAAGGTTGGAAAGGGAAGGAGTTGGATAACTAAGAAGCTTCCGGGCGGCCTGAAGGTCGTCCTCCCCCAGGCTACGAGCCCGACGGACAAAGTCCCTCAGGGAGCCCCAAGGGGGCAATCCCAGCTTTAAGGTCGGACATTGGACGTAGAGGTACTTCTCCTTCCAGTTATGGATAGAAGAGGGAGCACCTTTCAGCAACCCCTTCTTATCGAACTGGGGGGAGAAGTACCACCAGTCCTTTGCCGAGGGGTGGCGCTTGAAGGTGTAAAAATACCTAAATAAAAGAAGAGATGGCTGAACTTCGACTACGTGGTAAAGGGAGAGGAACCCTATCAAAAATCTAAAGGAGTTCGACGCGACTGAAGCTAAAGAAATATCTAGAAAATGAAAAAGAGCGACGACGAAGGATGGAAGCGGGAGCCGGAGCCCAGCACGGAAGGCCTCTTGGTACAGACAGAAACAGCCAGGTGGGGGGGTGCTAGCCCGATCGACGGGATCAGAAAGCTCCAGCTCATACTTCAGAGGAACTCCATACTGAACCTTTATCAGTAGAAGTTCATCCGGAGTCAGAAAACAGGGAATGGCGTCTGGTGCAAAAATCGGATGAGGCCCAGCCCTAGATATGGGTTCGTCTACAGTATGAGGGTTCTGAGGGACTGAGGCAGACGAACTCCTGGAACCGCTAGAGGTGGAGGTGCCAGAAGACATTTCAAGCAAGAACCCTAAAAATCCTGGAGAGATCAGGCGAAATAAGAGGCGAAAGGTTCATGGGGGACCAGACAAGTGGAATGCGGCAGAAGAAAAATGGAGAAGAAGGAGCACCTAGATGGCAAGAGAAGGAACGAAAGTTCCGAAACTAACCTAAGTCGCTCCGAAGGATGCAGAGGTGCAGGGACAGGGATGACTCGAAGAACACCTAGGGCCAAAACGAACACCAAGGAAGGTCAGAGCGCTTGGAGAGAAGGCGGGCACCAACAGGACTTTCAGGCAGAACGAAACTCCTGGAGGCAGAAGGGCGGGTTTAAATAGACCCTGGGATCCGGTGCTATAATGATCGCAGATCTCCCCAGGCCGACCCATGTTTGCCACGTGTCCCACTCGCCACAGCAGGTGGCTAAAAGTGGCTGACAGCTGGCATGGCCATTATTGCACCGTACCTAGAGCAATGCTCCAGCAAAAATTCCAAAAAATCTCTTCGGATCGCTCCGATTTGAAAAGACTCTGGCACGTGCACATTAAATGTCAGGATATCTGAGGACGGTTGTGTACAGAATTCAAGGGGGCAACTTCGGCTATAAAAACTTCTCTATACTTCCTTCATTCGAAGCTTGAACTCAGAAGTAGGGGGATTGGTGTTGGGTATAAAATACCCCCCCAGTCGAAGTTCTGGTAAGGAGTGACCCTCCCGAGACTCTGCCAGTGTCCGACCTTGGGCGACATATTTTTGAACCTCTCCGACGGTTGAGCTTCCACAATATTCCCAAGTTCTGCTGACGGATAAACTCTCACAGCTTCTTCCGCAAATGTCGATCGGGTTCCCCCGACGGACGAACCCCTGCCGCATCTCCCGGACTTCTCCAACGATGAGCTTCTTCAGTCGTCTATCAGGCTGCTCCAAATGCTCTCAGAATTCTACTATCGACCGACCTCCTACAAGGGTCAACCGTTCTCCATACCTCTTCCAGATTTTCTCCCAACAGGATTCAATCGACTCCAATCCGAATTTCTTCCAGAACTTCGTCAGTTCGTCAGTGGCCGAACTTTCCCAACAGTAGATCTCCACGATGGGCGGACTCCATCCAAGTTTTTATGACAGTCGACCACCTTCCGGACTTCATCCGAGCTCCTACAGGAGCCGAACTCCTACTGCTGGTAGACTTCATCTGAGTTCCTACAGGAGCCGGACTTCAGCCCTGAGCTCCTATTGCAGGTAGGCCCCATCCGAATTCTGACAAGGGTCAGACTCTGAGCCCCCACCACAAGCGATCTACTCCGAACTTCTACTACAAGCGGTCTACTCCGAGCTACCACAACAAGCGGCAGGCTTCAGTCGAGCTTCCTCTACAAATGATCCCCATCCGGACTTCTACGAAAACCAAACTCCGATCGAACTTTTGTAGCGGACAGGTTCCGGATGATCTCCTACGACACACAGACTCCAGCAGCCGGACCCCTCCAGCGGGTGAACCTCTCCAGCGCCATCCGACATCCACTGTCGGTCGACCTTCTGTCAGATTTTACATGAAACCGAGCTTCATCCATAAAAAGCCCTTGACCGAGCTTCTACAGCAGATGACCTTCGCCTGTAGCACTAGCGTCCAAGGCACCCAACGGTAGAAGGCTCGCCAGCAACATCCGAGCTCCTCTTAGATGGAGAACCATCTCTCTCCACCAGACACCCCAATCGAGCTTCGGCCGACAGGCCTAGACACCCTGGCAGGTCACAGTAATGGCCACGACTCTGCTCCACTTCCTGCAACAGATCCCATGCGGCTCCATCATGCTCTGGCGAGTCACGACAACGGACATCACCCCACTCTCCACAACAGGCTCCACGTGGCAGGCCACGATGATGGCCACGACTCCACTCCATTACTCTCCGTAACAAACTCTTCATGGCCCCGAACGGCCCACTGCCAGGCAGCTACAGACATCACTGTCAATCTGTTACGCCCTTCGCCTATAAAAAGAGACCCCAGATACGTTATTCCTTAAGCTCTAATCTCTATCTCAAAATTTTGCTAAAAATTTCCGTTCGAGCACTCCATTCTTGTTGAGGCAGAGAACTGACTTGAGCGTCGGAGGGTCTTGCCAGAGCACCCCCAACTCCGGTTTAGACTTTCTTTGCAGGTCCCGACGGCGACCGCGACTCCCTCGACTCCAGCTTCTCTGATGTCGGTGGAATTTTGCACCAACACTAATAAAACACAAGTCTGAAGCCTTTGAAAGGTTCAAAGAATTCAGACATGAAATAAAAAAATAAACAGAAAAGCCCATTAAGGTTCTTCGATCAGATTGAGGAGGTGAATATCTTAGTCGAAAGTTCCTAGACTATCTTAAGGACAATGGCATAGTCTCTCAATAGACTCCACCTAGAATGCCATAACTCAACGGGGTTTCAGAACAGAGAAATCGGACCCTATTAGATATGGTCCGTTCCATGATGAGCTTCACAGACCTTCCTGAGTTTCTTTGGGGATATTGTCTCATGACAGCAACATATGTACTGAATAGGGTTCCATCTAAAACCGTTCCTACCACACCATATGAGATATGGCATGGTAAGAAGCCAAGTCTAAATTATCTCAGAATTTGGGGTTGTTCAGCTTATGTCAAGAGACAGCAGGCGGACAGTTAGAGTTCAGGTCTTTTAGAGCTTGATTCATAGGATATCCTAAAGAGTCATTAGGATACTATTTCTATATTCCGAAAGACCACAATATGATTGTGAGTCAAAATATTATTTTTCTTAAAAAATAGTTTATTTAAGATGGTGGCATCGAAAGAATAATTAAGCTCAAAGAGAATGTCTCCCAAGAGCAACGAGCTAAAGAACCTGAGGAACTAAATCAATCAGAACTAGTCCTAACACAATCTCTTCCACCTCGTAGATCGACTAGGATTTTTCATCCTCTTGAAAGGTACTTAGGTACTATACAAGAGGATATAGAGAAAATATTTCTCACTGGAAATGGGGCTCATGGTGATGATCCCAAGACCTATGACGAGGCGATATCAGATATTGACTCCAAGAAATGGTTAGAGGCAATGAGATCAGAAATTGACTCGATGCACTCAAACCAAGTCTAAACCTTGGTAGATCTACCTGAAGGTATTGTACCTATTGGGTGTAAATGGATCTTCAAGAGAAAGATAGGTGCAGATGAAAATGTAGAGACATTCAAGGCTAGGCTCATAGAGAAAGATTATAGTTAGCGCGAAGGCATTGACTATCAGGATACCTTCTCGCTCGTAGCCATGCTAAAATCCATCCACACATTGCTTGTTGTTGCAGCCTATTTCGATTATGAAATATGGCAGATGGACGTGAAAACGGCGTTCTTAAATGGACATCTTGAGGAAGATATCTATATGGAACAGCCACTTGGTTTCACATCCAGTGATGATGATCACAAGGTCTACAAGCTGTAAAGGTCCATTTATGGACTTAAGCAAGCATCTCGAAGCTGGAATACTTGTTTCAATGATGTGATCAAAATGTTTGGTTTCATCAAGAACGAGGAGGAACCATGTGTGTTCAAAAAGGTCAGTGGGAGTGCCATTTTCTTCCTCGTATTGTACGTAGATGACGTCCTCCTAATTGGGAATGACATTCCCATGTTGACTTCAGTCAAAGTATGGTTGTCTAAGGAGTTCTCTATGAAAGATCTAGGAAAGGCATCCTTTATACTGGGTATTAAGGTCTATAGAGATAGACCAAATAGGATGCTGGGACTTTCACAGAAGATGTACATAGAGAAGGTGCTAAAGAGGTTTAGCATGGAAAACTCCAAAAGAGGTTTAGTACCTTTTAGACATGGCATTCATCTCTCCAAGAAGATGTGCCCTAGCACACCTGAGGAGATTGAACGCATGAGCAAAATCTCTTATGCTTCGGCAATAGGGAGCCTCATGTATGCTATGCTATGTACACGACCTGATATAGCCCATGCTGTGAGTGTCACAAGCAGATATCAGTCGAATCCAGACGAAGAGCACTGGACTTCTGTGAAATGTATCCTTAAGTACTTGAGAAGGACTAAGGATATGTTTCTAGTCTTTGAAAATAGAGTACTCCAGATTTAGGGATATACAGACTCAGACTTTATGTCTAATATAGATGATCGAAAGTCGACATCTGAGAGTCTGTTCATTTGCAATGGTGGTACAGTTAGCTAGAAGAGTTTCAAGCAGACAGTGATTGCAGATTCCATCATGGAAGCAGAGTATATTGCTGCATCGAAAGCTGCGAAGGCAGCATTCTGGTATAAAAAGTTTACCGCGGAGCTTGGAGTGATGTCATCAGATGCCATCCCTCTTTACTTCGACAATAATGGCACCATAGCCCTAGCTAAGGATCCAAGGTCTCACCAGAAGTTCAAGCATATCGAGCGGCGATTCCATCTGATCCGTGATTACCTCGAAAAAGATTATGTCGAGGTTAAGAGAGTCGACTCCACAAACAATGTGGCAGACCCACTGACAAAGCCATTAGGCTAGCAAAAGATCGAAGCCCACCTTGAGAAGATGGGACTTAGATATGTAGCCAATTGGCATTAGGTCAAGTGTGAGTTTGTTAGATGTGTACCCTAGATGCCAGATTGGCTGACACATTCCTATACAAATCTAAGGATAAATTTATAATTTTGACTATAAATCAATAAATGGGTTATTCTTCTATCACATTGTGTACATTGTATCTGTGATATATCCTTTGAGTTAGTAGGAATGTCAATTCATATTTTTAAGAGTTGAAAATTTAAGGCATGAATTTACATAACTAACTCATAAACAGCTTCTGACCATAGGATCATCACGAGAATGGTGATCGATCTGGAAGGTTGGTGTATGATCGCTTTCTTAGGATAGATGTGTCTTGAGTCTATGTGTGGAGACACTGAAGCGAGAGTACAGATATTCATTGAGAATGAGAGTACTGAGCGTGACCATATCGAGCAGTCATAAGGAAGTCTACCATCTCGTCGATGACTAGCTCGATGCTGTAGTTGTGTGTCTAATTCTTTGACCTGAGGTACATCGACAGCTCACCTTGAGTGTATTATAGTTTGACTATACCATAACTTGATCTCCTAGCCATTCAGAATCCTGAGGTGTATGTTGGTTGTAGCACATTCATTGTAGGAACTAAATCGCACCAAGATGGGATCTATCAACCTCGATAGATGAGAGGAGTAGTCCTATGATGATCGAAAGATCGAGTCCTTAAGCCCATAGCCATGGCAGAGTGAAATAATGGAAAAGAGTTTTCTATTAGGGTTTCACATCAGACTCGGATCGATCGATTGATTCATATGACTGATGTTGGGTTTGACGAGTTCACCTTAAGCCTAATTCAGTCGGGACTCATGATAGAGGAACTCAATCACACAGGTAGCTGCACTGAGAGGTTCATCTTCAGTTCTGATAGATTGCCACCATATACTGCTAGGTGTCACTGGTGAATTTTGAGAGCAATTAGAATGATCTTGATGATCGATCATTCTAATTGTCTGAATCAGAAGAGTTCTGGTCCATCGAAAGGAGTTTCGATGATATCGATGATGAGATCATGACATGTCTCATTACCATACAGAATTAAACCTAATTGGGTCACACTAACAAGGGTTAGGATCTGGATGTCATCAATTGGGCTAGCCCAATTGATTTGGATTAGATCCAATTAGGTTCAAGAAAATCATGCTAGCACACGATTGAGCCTAACTTTCTCCTCGTGCAATCTTTTCTATCTCGATTGAGCCAAATATGTTTTGACTCACCCAGAGAATCTTGAGAAGGTTTCTCTCAGTCTGACTGGAGCCAGTCCAGCTCAGAAAAGGCTTGTCTTAATTTATGAGATGAATTAAAGACAACACCTGCTAATTCCTAACACCTGCAATTTTTATTTTAGGACATCTGTCAAATATTGACATATGGGTCTTAAACTGAAGACAACTTGGCAAGAGGTTATTGGAGGTTTTTTTGTGGAGTGTCCCCATGCAAAAAATAAGCACCAAAGTGGGTGCCACAATTGGACAAGGCTTGTGCCCCAAGTGGATAAAGATCAAGAGGAGTCTTGATCAACATAAACTCTTGGGCGCCATCTCCCTTGTGCTTATCCAATGTTGGCGCCAACATAGGAGAGAGGGTGGGGGTTCTTTTCTGATATGATCAGATGATATCACTCCATCAATCAAAATTTTTTTGGATTAAATAAAATTTTTTGATTGGTCGAATGATATGGCACTGCGCTGCGCAGTAGGGTCTATATAAACTCTGTCTGCACCTAGGGTTTAAGTGATTCTGCTCCCTACCCAGCAAAATCCAGCCATCCCTTTTCTTCTTTACATCCTCCCTGGTGCTCCCTCTCCCCTCTTCACGCCCAAGAGGTTGGGCATCCATCTGGTGAAGGATCAAGGCGTGGTGATGCATTGAACAAAGGGCTGCAGGAGTTTTTCGACAAGCTGCTGCTCCAACTTCAGGAAGGCTTTTGAAGATCTTCCTAATCAGATTAAGTTTTGATTTTTAGAGCAAAGAGTCATGAGAAGAAGATGATCCAGGTCCTATCTGAGTGGATACTGATAAAGGCCAGACGATTGTGTGACTAAATCAGAGCATCAGGCTTGCTGCAATCATCTACAGGGTAATCAGATTACCCTTGAGGTATTTCATATTTTTTTATATTTTTAGATTTATTTTAGAATTAATATCAAATAATAAAATTAGATCTAGAGATTTAGATCTAAAATAAATATAGTATAAATTTTTTTTAAATTATTTTGCTCCAGATTTGATGAAATCTGGAAGATCCTACAAGGAAAAAGGCAGTTTTTCCTTCACCCTATCTATATGGATTTTTGTGGATTTTTTTAATTTGAGAAGGGATGTGAAAACATCCCTTCTCTGGTCACATGCGCAGGTGAAGGTGTAGATCAGCGTATCGGTGATAAGAGCCCTTCTGCTTGAAGGAACTCTTATCTCTGATAATCTGATCAGATTAGCCTCTTGGATAAGGCATGTCCCTCTCTTTTGGTGTCCCTCTGGTGGCTATAAAATAGTCGAGGCATTGGGTGTCTGAGGCATCAAAAAGATTTCTAATTTCTCTTCGATTGCTCTCTTTTCTTTCTTACAACCTATCTTAGTTTTAGGACAAGGCTTTGAGATTTAAGATAAAGCCTTATCTTATCCTAACAAAGGTTGTGAGGGTCATACAGAAGAAGAATCAGAAGTCCAAAGGAGGTTCTGAGAGGGTAGAATCAAGTTCTTGAAGAAACCTGACCGATACAGGGCTAGTCGAGTTCTAGGGGCTAGAACTCTTGAAGCAAGAAGAAGAAGGAGCACTGTCTTTGGTTCAATATATGCATAGATCACCATTAAAGGATGGATATATGGACACCTCATGAAAATTAGATTAGCGCTATAGGTATTCTTCTTATGCAAGTTTAATTTATTGTTCTTTGATTATGATAGTCAAGGATTTCTGGGCATTAGGATTTTTGGTGCATGGGATATTTTGAATGAAAATTTTAAACACCTAACCCTTTCGTTGCACCAGTTGGAAAATGTGTCTCAAAAAGCCAATTGTCAAGCTGTTGACGGTTGAGCAACCAAATATTGTAATTGATTTGTTAATAAATAAAATATATTTGGTATTTTCATCATAAGCTTTCATCTTCAAATGAACTCCGTTGTTATGATGAAGTCCTTAGGACTATTTAGATTCGATAAAAAGAGGATTTATCGATTAGTCCTTAAAACAGCTCATGACCAAATGATAGGCTGTTAATAAGGACGACAGCTTCTATCGAGCATAGGTCGCTGTAGGCCATATGGATTGGTTGTCCTCTTAACCAAAGAGTGTGGAGATACTGGTATGGCATATAGGTGAGATGTACTGGTACATCATCATTGAACATGACCAACTCTAGAGTATTCTACTGTCGAGAATGTCTCTGATGGGATATAGGTATAAGTGTCCCTTAGACCTGAGATCGCCTCAGTGACCTGCAAGCAACTCACTGTGCTTTGGTACTGGACTAACTGAATTTCTAATTCAGAGAAGGAAGGCTTCTGGGCACAGTCAAGTACTTGTGAAGTCAGAGTGTGATCGAGGTGGGATTAACCACTCCAAGAGTTGGAGAAGAATGAGTCGCTGTATTTCAATTTAGCAAAATCTTGGCCAGGATAATCCATCAGATGGATTTGATATTTTGAAATACAATGTGGACAACCTGATTAGAGTTGACAGTTGAACTCTGGGGTGTCCTATGATCATTTTGGTCAAGGGGATGAATTATATGAAAACTATATCCGCATGGGTTCTAAGGATGTTGTTCTACACATTCGACCTACCTGGTCGTCAGGTACCATTACTAGATGGTCACTTCGATTGGTACAAAAATTTATTCATATGCTACTGGCTTAGGTTCGGACTTATGAGATCATACACATTAGAGTTCATGATCTGATCGGATGTTTGATCAATGATTAAGAATCGTTCTAGGGTTAAATGATCAATACGATTGACATTTAACCCAGTGCAAGTGTTGCAAGAGGATCGATTAGCAATTTGATTGCTAATTGGCTTAATTTGATTAAGCCAATGGGCTGAGATTAAGTCTAATTAAATATAATTTAATTAAATTTGGTTTGAGCTTGATTGGATTAAGTCCAATTGGTTTATTGGATAAGCCAAGTGCAAGAAAAAACTAATCCTAGTTCAACTAGGACTTAGGTCAATCTAATTTCTAATTTGATTAAAAAATTAAATCAGATTTTAATCTAATTTAATCTGATTAAATTAGGTTCTTAATTGGGTTAAGACCTATTTTAATTAGGTTGATCTAATTTTAGTTTGATTTGGTTTGAGAAACCAAATTAAAACAAGTCATAAGATAGAATCCTAGTAAGACTAGGATTCCACCTTGAGCCACATAAGCCTTCCCCACGCCCTCTCTCTCATTCAACGCTAATCTCCTCTTATTTTGTGCGACAAAAGCCCTCTCCCAGGTCTCTCCCATGTTCACAAAAGGTTTTCTCTCTTCTTTCTTACATGGAAGGTGGTTTGGATCAAATCAAAGAGGAATAAGTTTGGATTTCGAATTCTATGAGATAGAGTTTTAGAAATCCAAAACTCTTTCAATTTTGCACCAAATTTATCCAAATTATTTTTGGAATTTTTATGGATTTTAGGGTACACATTGTTCACTTTTTACTGGTGATCCATATACAAAAATAAGAAGGACGTGCTTAAGAGTTGGGCGCCCCTTATCTTGCCATGTTTGGATAAGCCTTGACTAGGTATTTGACTTAGACAAGGACTCTATCATATATCTCTATATAAAATGAGTTTCTTCATGAAATTTTTAGATAAATAGATATTTAAGAAATCTTTGGGCCATCCAAAAATTAGAGAGAAAGACCTTTAGGTCGTGGAGATATAATAGATACAAGATAGGGTGTCTAGAGAGAGAAATGAGAAGAAGAAGAGGGTCTTCTTCTAGGGTTGTTTGTTTTCATATCTTTCCTCCCTCCATCTTGAGTTTCCTGAGAGTGTCTCAGATCTGAAACTCCTCCTCCTACTTTCCATCTTTGGAAGAGTCTAAATCAAGAAGAATGAGGCACCTGATCAATCATCAAAGAAGGATCAGCGTAGTACTAGCATACTGTGCTGATTTTCTGAAGCAGGACTTCTGATCGAGATTCGTGGGCTCGTGTGGACGACTCCTAGAGGTCAGACGCATGTGTGGCCTGCAACATAATCCTCAAACCCAAATCAACAAGGTTAGAATGTCTAACTTGCAAGGTAATAGATCTGATCTATTGTTTAATACATACATTAGATGT
Source organism: Elaeis guineensis (assembly GCF_000442705.2). Classification (NCBI taxonomy): domain Eukaryota; kingdom Viridiplantae; phylum Streptophyta; class Magnoliopsida; order Arecales; family Arecaceae; genus Elaeis; species Elaeis guineensis. The sequence goes on from NC_025998.2 coordinate 106,374,334, forward strand.
AGTATAGAAACATGTTGATATGATCAACATGTAGTTCATGCTGTATATATATATTTTAATTTTTGATTTAATGCTATGTAATAATCATGTAATAAGATCTTAGATTTATGGATTCTCTGATTTTAGAAAATAAATTTTGATTTATTTTAGTCTTCCGCTGTATGATCTTGAAAAAGTTTCAAGATCTAACCCTGAAATTCTAGATCTAGTTCCTACAATTGGTATCAGAGCCTAGGTTCTTTATTACATGATTATTTATACATGTTTAGATTATTTCTTAGATTAGATCTAATTTATAATCTGATTATTAAATCTGAAATTAAAATTTTAGATCAATCACGAACTGCAAGGTTGTCCTGCTGTAAGGTTTACCCCTTACAGTGCAAAGGTTGTCCTAGTTTGTGTAGATCTATCTTCAATCATAAATTTGTTAGATATGATCTAGATTAAATTAATAATTTATTAGATTTAAAAGATATTTAAATCTAAAATAAAATCTCTTTGTTAATAATTTTTGTGCAAAGAAATTGTTTAAAGTTGAAATTGTTTCAATTACATAAACCTGTTTAAATTAGATCTAAAGTAGTTTCATGTTTATTTCACTTGTATCTTGATTATGAATCAAACATACAATATGGTTGGTAGAATCATATTATAAAATTATTTTACAAATATAAAAATTATTTTTTGAAAAGCCGAACCCAACCCTCAGTCCAAAACTTAATTAAGAATTAAGAAGTTGTTTGATTAGGTTCTAGGATTGTGAATTGAAGAACCTAAGACACAAACCATAACACATTGGGTTAATGGGTTAGTGGAAATTAGGTCCATTAATTGGGTTAGACATATGGTTAGATTAAAGATGGACTTAATTAGAGAATTAACTAAATCTAATCAATTGTTGTCTTAGATTAGGTCAAGGATTCTCTAGATCAATTACAATAGTTGTAGTTGGTCAAGTCCATGTCTTTAACGAGAACCAAATGGACTTGATTCTTGGCTAAGCGGTCTAACACGAACTGTTAGGTTGATCTAATCAAAACTAATTAAACCAGTTGGTGTCTAAGGTAAACCAGACCGATGATTTTTAATTGGGAACCCACTTACCTGACCATTTCTGATGGTGTCTAAGGCAAGCTTTGGCAGACCCTCCCATTGATCGAACTTACCTGGCCTCTTGGTGAAATTATGTTTTGATCGGATCACTTGACTATTCGAGCTGACCCATGTCAGCTAGGTAAATCAGTGTGACTGATTTAGGTGCTCCTAGACCAGCCCTTTTAATGGTCTCCTTTAAGCTAACTTGGTGAAGCCAGTGGGAGGATCATGATAAGCTGGTTCATCTGACCTCATCCTCTAAATTATTTAAATTCTCTAAAATTATTAGGTCTTTAAAACGATAAAGTTATAGAGATAACTGAGTCATAGCCTCCCGTTAAAGTGTTTGATAATGAGTCCATTAACTCAATAATCATTGCAGACCCAAAGGCCTGGTGCTTGTTGACTAATGAAATTATCACTCATCATATGATGACTTGGAAGTGTCTCTCTAATAGTGGTTAGGTGAGCCAACCAAAGTTGGACTTAATTATTCGTTGGTTAGATACACCAAGTATGATCATGTTAATGGTTGGACCTAACCGGATCCTTACGGTGGAGGCCAAAGCCTACTGATTAGGTTTCTGGGGCAAAATCAAAATTACTAGAAATTGTTTAGAGAAATAATTGGTTATGAACCTACCCTTAGATGTACATGGGTTAGCCAACCAAAGTTGGGCTTGTGTGCAGTCTAAGTGGATTCTAGTACCCACTAAGGAATTAGGGTAATTCCTCGAATTGGAGGTAGAGGCTACCAATTCGAATAAAATAGTGAGAAAAATCTTTTGATTAAAGTCCAAATCTTTAGGTTTAATGAATCAATTACTAATTAGGTTATGGTTCTCTTTTGTGCAAATATGGCCACTTCCCTATCGCTCCAATCATTGTTGGACAATGATAAGTTGGTGGGATCCAACTTCGGTAGCTGGTATCGAAAGTTGAAGATAGTCCTAGAGCATGAACGGATCCTATATGTGATAATGGATCCTGCACCTGAGGAGCCAGCTGTCAATGCATGTGGAACAGTCAGAGATACTTACCAGAAGTGGCTCAGTGACCGGATCACAGTGCGCTGTATCATGCTGGCTACCATGAGCGACGAGTTCAGTCACAGATTCGAGACAGCTCAGCCAAAGGACATGCTTCAAGTGTTGGAGGATGCCTTTGGCACACCCGATGATGTGGAGAGGCACAAGACTAGTTGTGCCATCTTCAACGCCAAAATGCGGGATGGTGCCTCTATCACTGATCATGTATTGTACATGATTGAGCTGATGGAACGATTGAGCAAGCTCGGCTTTTCCTTACATGAGCAGCTTAGGAAAGATGCAATACTAAACTCACTGCCCAAGTCTTATCTCCCATTTCTCACTCATTATAGAATGATAAAGCCTGAAGTAAACTACCACAGATTACTGGGGTTGCTTCAGAACTTTGAGAAAGATCACCAACTCCAGAAGGAGTCGGTGAACTTAGTGGGAGGATCGTCTTCTGGTTCTCGACCCTTTGAGAAAGGGAAGAAGAACAAGAAGAAGAAAGTGAAGAAGGTGCAAGTTCAGGCTGGGACATCAGTGCAGAGCCAGACCAAAAAGATCAAGCCTGATAAGAGTCTATTCTACTAGCAAGCACCCTAGATTAGATAGTGTGTCAGATATCTTCTTATGGCATTGGAGGCTAGGTCATATAAACAAGAACAGAATAAATAGGTTGACTCAAGAGGGAATCTTCGAAGTCAGTGATTGTGAATCACTTCCAACCTGTGAGTCCTATCTTCTTGGTAAAATGACCAAGTCACCTTTTACTGAAAAAGGTGAGAGAGCTACTGAGCTCTTGGGCCTAGTACATACTGATATATAAGGGCCCATGAGCACCAGTACTAGAGGTGGATATTTCTACTTCATAACTTTCACGGATGACCTATCCCGATATGGATATGTCTATCTGATGAAACATAAGTCGAATTCATTTGAAATGTTCAAACGATTCTGAAGTGAAGTAGAAAAATAAACTGGAAAGAGTATTAAAACTTTTCGATCTGATCGAGGAGGAGAATACCTTTCTAGTGAGTTTCTCACATATCTAGGAGAGAATGGGATTCTCTCCCAATGGACTCCTCCAGAAACATCACAGTATAATGGTGTGTTTGAAAGGAGGAATCGGACTCTGTTAGACATGGTCCGATCCATGATGGGTTTTGCTAGCTTGCCAATATCCTTCTGGGGATATGCACTCGAATCGGCCTGTTATCTATTAAATAGGGTTCCAAGTAAGTCTGTAATTAAGACTCCATATGAGATATGGATAGGACGTAAGCCAGCACTTTCACACCTTAGGGTCTGGGGGTGCCCGGTCTATGTCAAACGATTAGTCACAGACAAACTTGAACCTAGGTCTAACAAATGCTCATTCATAGGGTACCCCAAAGAGACAAAAGGATATTTTTTCTACCATGCTGATGAACAAAAGGTGTTCATCAGCCTTAAGGCAATTATTTTAGAAAAAGAGTTCCTTGGTGAAGGAACCGTTGCCTCTAATGTTGAACTTGATGAAGTTCAACAGGTAGAAGGACCGACACCAATAGCTGAACCTGAGTCGGATATGATTAGATCAGATCCGGAGCCCAATGTACCTGCACCATTAAGACGATCCGGTAGAGTACCGCATCAGCCAGACAGATACTCAGTTTCTTGGTCTGGGACGGTGATCCCATCGAACTTGATGAGAATAATGAGGATCCGATCACCTATATGGATGCAATGCAGAGACCTGATTTTGAAAAATGGCATGAAGCCATGAAATTCGAAATAGAGTCCATAAAGGTCAACGATGTATGGACATTGGTTGACCCACCTGAAGGGGTTAAACCCATTGGGTGTAAATGGGTCTTCAAAAGAAAGAGGGGCACAGACGGAAAGGTGGAGACCTATAAAGCCCGTCTGATCGCCAAGGGGTATTGTCAACGTTATGGTATTGACTATGACGAGATATTTTTTCCTGTGGTAATGCTCAAATCCATTCGGATAATGCTTGCAATAACTACCCATCTGGATTATGAGATCTGGCAGATGGATGTAAAGACAGCTTTCCTGAATGGAGAGCTGACCGAAGAGGTGTATATGATACAACCTGAGAGGTTTACATCCACAGATGAGTCCAAGGTGTGCAAGCTTCAGAGATCCATTTATGGATTGAAGCAAGCTTCTCAGAGTTGGAACATGCATTTTGATAAGGTGATCAAAACATATGGCTTCATTAAGAATGGAGAAGAGCCCTGCATCTATAAATGGGCAAATGGTCCAGTTGTGGTATTCCTTGTCTTGTATGTGGATGATATTCTCTTAATCGGGAATGACATCCCCACACTACAGGGAATAAAAGTTTGGTTGTCATCACAGTTCTCCATGAAGGACTTGGGTGAAGCATCCTACATCCTAGGGATGAAGATCTATAGGGATAGATCTAAAAAGATGCTTGGGTTATCCCAGTCCATGTACATAGACACTGTGCTGAAGAGGTTTAGCATGGAGAATTCCAAGAAGGGCTATCTATCGATAGGCCAAGAAATTTCTCTCTAAGAAGGATTGTCCGACAACTCCTGAAGAGAGAGAGCGTATGAGTAGAGTCCCATATGCTTCAGCCGTGGGATCTATCATGTACGCCATGACATGTACAAGATCAGACGTGGCATACTCACTAGGAGTAGTGAGTAGATATCAATCTGATCCTAGAGAAAATCACTGAAAAGTGGTTAAAGCCATCCTTAAGTATTTGAGAAATACTAAGGACCAATGGTTGGTTTATGGTGAGTCAGATCTGAAACTTGTGGGGTTCACAGACTCTAGCTTTCAATCTGACCATGATGACAGTAGGAGCATGTTGGGTTATATCTTTACTCTGAATGGTGGAGCCATCTGCTAGAAGAGTTCCAAGCAGCATACTGTGGCGGACTCTGTTTGTGAAGCAGAGTACATTGCAGCATTGGATGCTACGAAGGAAGCTGTGGCTGAGAAAATTCATCAACGAGCTTGGAGTAGCACCCTCCCTCGATGGTCCGATCCTGCTCTACTGCAACAGCACTAGTGCCATAGCTCAGGCAAAAGAACCCAAAGCACATCAGTGGACGAAGCACATCTTGCGTCGCTTCCACCTGATCTGGGAGATCGTGGATCGAGGTGACGTCGATCTTCAGAAGATCGACGAAAAAGAGAACCTGGCCGACCCCTTCACTAAAGCCCTGGCGATAAAGGAGTTCGACAACCACAAGTCGAAGATGGGTATTAGATACTGTGCCGAGTGGCTTTAGGACAAGTGAGAGTTGTTGGAAAATGTGTCCCAAAAAGTCAATCGTCAAGCTGTTGACGATTGAGCAACCAAGTATTGTAAATGATTTGTTAATAAATAAAATATATTTGGCATTTTTATCATAAGCTTTCATCTTCAAATGAACTCCGTTATTATGATGAAGTCCTTAGGACTATTTAGATTCGATAAAGAGAGGATTTATCGATTAGTCCTTAAAACAGTTCACGACCAAATGATAGGCTGTTAATAAGGATGACAGCTTCTATCGAGCATAGGTCGCTGTAGGCCATATAGGTTGGTTGTCCTCTTAACCAAAGAGTGTGGAGATACTGGTATGGCATACAGGTAAGATGTACTGGTATATCATCATTGAACGTGACCAACTCCAGAGTATTCTGCTGTCGAGAATGTCTCTGATGGGATATAGGTATAAGTGTCCCTTAGACTTGAGATCGCCTCAGTGACTTGCAAGCAACTCACTGTGCTTTGGTACTGGACTAACTAAATTTTTAATTCAGGGATGGAAGGCTTCTGGGCACAGTCAAGTACTTGCGAAGTCAGAGTGTGATCGAGATGGGATTGACCACTCCAAGAGTTGGAGAAGAATGAGTCACTATATTTCAATTTATCAAAACTTTGGCCAGGGTAATCCTTCAGATGGATTTGATATTTTGAAATACAATGTGGACAATCTGATCAGAGTTGACAGTTGAACTCTGGGGTGTCGTATGATCATTTTGGTCAAGGGGATGAATTATATGAAAACTATATCCGCATGGGTTCTAAGGATATTGTTCTACACATTCGACCTATCCGATCGTCGGGTACCATTACTAGATGGTCATTTTGATTGGTACAAAAATTTATTTCTGTGCTACCGGCTTAGGTTCGGACCAATGAGGTCACACACATTAGAGTTCATGATCCGATCGGATGGTTGATCAACGATTAAGAATCGTTCTAGGGTTAAATGATCAATATGATTGACATTTAACCCAGTGCAAGTATTGCAGGAGGATCGATTAGCAATTTGATTGCTAATTGGCTTAATTTGATTAAGCCAATGGACTGAGATTAAGTCTAATTAAATATAATTTAATTATATTTGGTTTGGGCTTGATTGGATCAAGTCCAATTGGTTTATTGGATAAGCCAAGTGCAAGGAAAAACTAATCCTAATTCAACTAGGACTTGGGTCAATCTAATTTCTAATTTGATTAAAAAATTAAATTAGATTTAAATTTAATTTAATCTAATTAAATTAGATTCTTAATTGGGTTAAGACCTATTTTAATTGGGTTGATCTAATTTTGGTTTGATTTGGTTTGAGAAACCAAATTAAAACAAGTCATAAGATAGAATCCTAGTAAGACTAGGATTCCACCTTGCGCCACATAAGCCTTCCCCACGTCTTCTCTCTCATTCAATGCTAATCTCCTCTTATTTTGTGCAACAAAAGCCCTCTCCCAGGTCTCTCTCACATTCACAAAAGGTTTTCTCTCTTCTTTCTTACATGGAAGGTGGTTTGGATCAAATCAAAGAGGAATAAGTTTGGATTTCGAATTCTATGAGATAGAGTTTTAGAAATTCAAAACTCTTTCAATTTTGCACCAAATTTATCCAAATTTTTTTTGAATTTTTTGTGAATTTTAGGGTATATATTGTTTACCCTTTGCTGGTGATCCATGCACAAAAATAAGGAGGAGGTGCTCAAGAGTTGGGTGCCCCTTATCTTGCCATGTTTGGATAAGCCTTGACTAGGTATTTGACCTAGACAAGGACTCTATCATATCTCTCTGTATAAAATGAGTTTCTTTATGAAATTTTCAAAGAAGATAGAGATTTGAGAGACCTTTGGGCCATCCAAAAATCAGAGAGAAAGACATTTGGGTCATGGAGATATAATAGACACAAGATAGGGTGTCTAGAGAGAGAAACGAGAAGAAGAAGAGGGTCTTCTTCTAGGGTTGTTTGTTTTCATATCTTTTCTCCCTCCATCTTGAGTTTCCTAAGAGCATCTCAGATCTAAAACTCCTCCTCCTACTTTTCATCTTTGGAAGAGTCCAAATCAAGAAGAAAGAGGCACCTGATCAATCATCAAAGAAGGATCAGTGCAGTACTAGCATACTGTGCTGATTTTCTGAAGTAGGACTTCTGATCGAGATTTGTGGGCTCGTGTGGACAACTCCTAGAGGTCGGATGCATGTGCGGCTTGTAACATCATCCTCAAGCCTGGATCAGTGAGGTTAGAACGTCTAACTTGCAAGGTAATAGATCTGATCTATTGTTTAATACATACATTACATGTAGTATAGAAACATGTTGATATGATCAATATGTAGTTCATGCTGTATATATATTTTTTAATTTTTAATTTAATGCTATGTAATAATCATGTAATAGGATCTTAGATCTAGGAATTTTCTAATTTTAAAAAATAAATTTTGATTTATTTTAGTCTTCCGCTGTATGATCTTAAAAAAGTTTCAAGATCTAATCCTGAAATCCTAAATCTGGTTCCTACAGCACCATCGAAGCCCAACAAGAGAAAGTAAAAAATTGAGAAAAGGTGACATGATCCTTCAGGTTAACAATGGAGTAAAAGTTATTGCAGAAATTGTTGGCACTTATCCTCTTCGATTACCATCAAGATTTAGATTAGATTTAAAAGATTATTATTTTATTTTTATAGCTAATCGAAATTTGATTTTCATGTCTGTGCTAGCACAGGATGGTTTTGATTTTAATTTCAATAAAGACTTTTATTCCATCTATTTACAAAATAAATTAGTTGTATGTGATCTTTTAATTGATAGTCTTTATCACTTATATGTTGATGCAAATATAAATTTAAACAAGCAAGTAGTGAGTACCGTAGGTCAAAAAAGATCCAGAGATAAAATTAAATAAAAGTACTTATGGTATCATAGACTAGGCCATATTGGAGAGGATAAAATAAACAACTAGAAAAGGATGGGATCTTTGACTCTTTTGATTTAGAGTCATACCCAACTTGTGAATCTTACCTTTTAAAAAAAATAGCCAAGTTATCTTTTGTGGGACATGAGGAAAAGGCTACTGAGTTACTTGCCCTGGTACATACCGATGTGTGTGGGCCATTTGATGTACAAACCAAGGATGGTTATAGCTACTTCATCATCTTTACCAATGATCTATCACGATATGGGTATGTATCTCTGATGAAACATAAATTTGAAGCTTTTAAAAAGTTTAAAAAATTTAAAAATAAAGTAGAGAAATAAACAAGCAAATCCATTAAAGTTCTTCGATCTGATCGAAGAGGTAAATATCTTAGTCAAAAATTTTTGAGATATTTTAAGGATAATGGTATAGTCTCTCAATGGACTCCTCATGGAACATCTCAACTCAACAGGATATCCAAAAATAGGAATAAGATCCTATTAGATATGGTCAGATCCATGATGAGCTTCACTGATTTATCCATATATCTTTGGAGATATGCCTTATTAACTATAATTTATTTATTTAATAGAATTCTATTAAAATCTCTTTCTATCACACCATATGAGATATAACACAATAAGAAGCTGAGTCTAGGTTATCTTAGGACTTGAGGATGTTCGGCCAATATCAAGAGACAGATAGCTAATAAATTCGATGATAGATCTATAATAGCTAGTTTTATTAGGTATCCAAAAAAATTAATAGGATATTACTTCTACTTTCTATAAGATCATAATATAATTGTGAGTTTGAACATCATATTCCTAAAAAAATAGTTTATCCAGGATGATGGCAATGGGAGGTTAGTTGAGCTTGAAGAGAAGGTCTTCGATAAGCAAAGAGCTATGGATCCTCAAAAATCTATTATTCATGTGCTAGTAGTTGATGTTCCTCCACCACCTCATAGATCTATCAAGATCTTCCATCTATCTGAAAGGTACATGGGTATGCTTACGAAGGAAGTAGAAGAAATATTCCTTATGGGAGATAAGGGTCATGGTGATGATCCTAATACCTTTGACGAGATGATGTCTGACATTGATTTTGAAAAATTATTAGAAATAATAAAGTTAGAAATTAACTCAATACACTCAAACCATGTATGGATCTTAGTGGATCCATTTGAGGATATAGTATTCATTGGGTGTAAATAGATCTATAAAAAAAAATAGGTGCAGATGGTAAAGTAAAAACCTATAAAGCTAGGCTCATGGCTAAAGATTATAATCAGTGTGAAGGCATTGACTACAAAAAATTTTCTCGACCGTAGCCATGCTAAAATCTATCCGTACTCTGCTTGCTGTTGCAGCTTATTATGATTATGAAACTTGACAGATAATCTAAAAATTACTTTTCTGAATGAATATCTTGAGAAAGATATCTATATAAGGTAGTCTTTGGGTTTCACATCTAGTGATGGTGATCACTGAGTCTACAAGCTACAAATATCCATATATAGATTCAAGTAAGCTTCTCAGAGTTGAAACCTTCATTTTGATGAAGCAATTAAATTATTTGATTTCATCAAAAATTAAGAGGAACCTTGTGTATACAAGAGAGTCAGTAAGAGTGTAATAACATTCCTCATATGGTACGTGGATGATATTCTCCTCATTAGAAATGATATTTCTATGCTGACCTCGATCAAAAAATGATTGTCTAAGAAATTCTCCATGAAAGATCTAGGGAAAGCATCCTATATTCTTGAAATAAAGGTCTATAAGGATAGATCTAAAAAGATGCTAAGCCTCTCACAAAAGATGTACATAGAGAAAATGCTAAAAAGATTCAGTATGTAAAACTCTAAAAGAGAATTTTTACCTCTTAGGCATAGTATTCATTTTTTCAAGATGATGTGTCTGACTACATCTAAGAAAATTCAGTGCATGAGTAAAATTTCTTATACCTCAACCATAGGGAGCCTCATGTATGCCATACTATACACTCGACCTGATATTGCCCTTAGTGTGAGTGTCAGAGCAGGTATCAGTCAAATCCAGATGAGGAGCACTAGATAGCTGTGAAAAATATCTTTAAGTATTTGAGAAAAATTAAGAATTTGTTCTTGATCTTTAGAGGAGATTCTAAGTTGCAAGTAAAGGAATATACTGATTTAGACTTCATATCTGATCTTGATGATAGAAAGTCTATATCAGGATATGTATTCATATGCAATGGTAGTACAGTCAACTGGAAGAGTTCAAGCAACCCATCATAGTAGATTCGACCATAGAAGTTGAATATATCGCTGCTTCAGATATTGCAAAGAAGGACTTCTGGTTCAAAAAGTTCATCATGGAGCTTGGGGTAATAACATCAGATGTCATATCACTTTATTGTGATAACAATGGAGCCATAACACTTGCTAAAGAGTCGAGATCTCATAAAAAATCTAAGCACATCGAGCGGTGGTTCCATATTATATATGACTATCTCAAAAAGAAATATGTTGAGGTACGAAGAGTAGACTCCATGGATAATATGGCAGACCCACTGACAAAGTAATTGAGCCAGCCAAAGATGAAAGTCCACCCTGAGAAAATAGGACTTAGATTAGTAGCCAATTGACTTTAATCCAAGTAGAAGATTGTTAGATGTATGTCCTAGAAGCCAATGTTGCTGCACATTGTAATAAATCTAGAGTATAATTTTATACTTAAAATATTGATTTGATCAATAAAAGAATAAATTTGATTTTCATTCAAGAGTGATGTATCCTTGAATCATCCATAAAATTAATACTTCGATACTTATTCTCAAGATGTTGAGAATTAGAGGTATATATAAAATTTTTAAATACTTTCGATCACAGTATCATCATGAAGATGGTGATTAATTCAAATAGATCGATACATAGATTGCTTCCTTGAGATAGATGAGTCTCTGATCTATAGTATAAAGATACTGAGCGACGAGTGCAAGTAATTGCTAGAGAATAACTAGTATTGAGCATGATCATACAAGAGATCACTTAAATTTTTATTCGATCGTTGGTGATCGTCTCAATGCTGTAATCATATGAATGATCCTTTGACCTGTGATGGTATGATTGCTCGTAGTGAGATTGCTAAAGTTTGACTGACATATAAACATAGTTTCATGGAGATCTTATAGTAGATGTTGGCGATAGTTGGTCCACTGTAGGAGTAGGATGTGCATTTAGATGGAATCTATCGACCTTGATAGAGAGGAGTAGTCCTATAAGATTTGATAGGCTAAGTCCAACAATCTGTGGCCACAGTAGTATGATTGATAAAAAAGAGTTTTCATGAGGATCACAAATGGACTTAAGCTGATCGAATCTATCATGTGACTGATGATGAGGTTTGACAATTTATCCATGACCTACCATCTAGTCAAGACTCACGATAGAGTGACTAAATCACATGTAAACTACACCTTGAGGTTCTATTTCGATTCTACTAGGTTGCCACTACATACTGCTAGATATCACTGGTGGATTGTGAGAGCTTACTATGGTTACTCAGGATCGACAATCCTTGATGAGTTAAGAGTGAAATCATTCTATGATAGAGATTATAGTATATCTCACTACCAGATAAAATTGAATCTATGGGGTCACATAATAAAAAAATTAGATCTGGAATAAGTAATTGGGTTTATGAAGTCTCAATTAGATTTAGAAAAACTCTATTGGGTTCAAGATAACCTTGCTAGTACATGGTTGAACCCAATTTGTTCTTTGCACTTAAATTATCTATTTTGATAAGATTAATTTGAGTTAATTACCTACTAATAATTCTAATGAATTAGATTCATTGATCTCCAATTGTTGGGTGCCTAAGATTTTGGATTATATGCATTAAAGATTCAAACCCTTAATCAATTTCTTTGATTGTTTGCATTGGGGTGCCACTTGATTTGATCAAGTTGGGCATACCCACTTAAAAGAGGATGTGAAGGACCAGCATGGGGCGTCTCCTAAGCCCCATGTGGTATGTGAAAAAGTGGATGAAATACCTTCAATAGTTAGCGCCTAATGGATCTCTTAAAGGGGGTCAAATATCTAAGGCTACAAGGATTTCTAATGTAAGTAGGACTTGTATTAAGGGGCTATTTAGTTTTGAATAGGATTTAAATCTTTTATCTATTTCAGATGGTCTTCTCTAAAGCTCTTATCATCAGATTTTCAGCTGCTCCCATGCCTCCTAAGGTCTCCCCATGCCTCCCTCTCTTCTCCTCTTTGATTCCATTGCCCAAAGGCATTGGGCATCCTCCATCTCCACATCCAAGAGGAGCTTGGGTGTCCCTCCTTCCTTACTGGTTTTCAAACCTTGGTTGCTTCATAATCAAGGAAAGAAGAGTAAGAAAAGAAGAGAAAAAAAATATCAAGAAAAAAATCAAAGAGTTGATCACGATCCAGACTTCGTTTAGATTCACAAGATGATTGTTCTTGGAGAAGAAAGATCAACACTAAAGAGGACTGTTTCAGGCTGATCTTGAATGGATACCCATAGAGACCGAACATTTACATGGCTAAGGAAGAACCTACTCTGTTTCAGATCTAGATTCGAAGAAAAAAATTATGAAATAGATATGTGATTCGATCATATATTTAATTTCAGCATAAAATCAGTATGTGTTCAATTTTAGCATATGATATAGATCCATGTATTTTTTATTTTATGCATGCATGATATAGATTGAAAAGATATTTTAATCTTCTATTCTACTGTGTTATTTCAAAAAAAAAAATTTGAAACACACATACATGCCTCTACATGAAATTCCAACACCAAGATATTTGCCAATAAGCAAGCACCTCAGATTTTTTGTCATGTAAAATCCAACAAAGATCATCCAACCCTCGAATTAAGTATGGTGATAAAGGGCAATCTTGTTGAAAGAATTCAAAGGAGACAAAAGAAACTGATGGAACACAATTGACAAGTACTTATAGAACTTTGGGTTAGACATGCATACATTAGCCGGCAAATCCATTTATCATCAGATCCTAAATGATGCAAAGCTTGATCAAGAAAATCCTAGCATGTGTGCTTATATGCATGCTCCATATCAAGCTTGATGAGCTTTTTGAAGAGAATGCCTCAATTCATACACTAGCCAGATATTTTTGAGATCAATCTCGACATCAGAAAGCTAGCTTGTTGAGGTGCAATGATTTTTGCAAGCAATGGCTTGAACCTATTTACAAGAATCTTTGCAATTACCTTGTAATAAGTAGTACAGATATTGATGAGTCTGAAATATGTTGTGTACCTTAAGTATGAGAGAAATAAGAGTAGTTCTCCAACTAGTAGGCATAAAAAGTCCATCATCAAAGAAATGAAAATTATGTATGTAGATATATTTCGTACTTATTTATTTGCCAATACAAGAAGAAAATCTTGAAGGAAAACCATCAAGGTAGCATTTGGTACGGGGTGAAAACCACAATATCAATGATGATGTAGGTAGAGTTGATAAGATCAGTTGTGTCCTAGAGATCCTATGTGGTAGTGATTCTAAGTCACTTCCACTTTTAAAATCACTGCCAAACCAATGATGTTAAACTCATCCTTGAGGATAAGTTTCCAAGATCATCCGAGGGCAGTGATATTGGCTTGAAATTTAGAGGCAAAAATATCCCCACTCTTGTTATTCAATCTAGTAAGAAAAATTATTTCTAAAAATACCAATCTTTGGGGGAAGAAAGGTTCCTCTAGTTGAGATGGGTTTGGTTCCGGTTGAGAAGATATGATAATCTTCTATTATTTGTTTTGAGAGATTTGGATGGATTTTTGGTCTTATTGAATTGATTAAAATGAAAGGTTTGGATAATTTGATTTATGTCCATGTATGTCTCCAATGATATATTTAAGAATTTTGTTTACTGGTTACAAAATATATGGAATGCATCATTGGTAGTTTTGGTATTGTATGGTCAGTGATCCTGGATTCCATGGTATATCACACAAATTAATCATGAATATCCAAAAAAAATTTAATCACTAAAATGTAGCATATCAAACACAGTGATCATAGATCATTAGAGGTCAAATTACTCATGTATAATGATCGCCAATGATTTAAGATCACTGTAGTGATCCCTTTTAGGTCACCAAACACCACCTGAAGTGGATCCTATCTCAAGCATAGCAAGAGGCCTGGTAAGCTAGGCATTTTCCTCACCAACGACAAAAATAATGAGCAGCCGGAAGAGCACCTGGAATTGGAGGGAGAGAAGGATTCCAGTTGGAATAAAATAGTTTTGAAATTGATTTCAAATGTCAGTATCGGAGTAGAGAGTTTCACTAAAGTCTCATTCTAAAGACAAGATTTGCTTAGATTGCCTTCTAATAATTGTAGCATGGTAGAAGAAGTTGGTGTTGTGATCACCTTGCATTATCCATCTAACCTGAGCTTTTTATTTCCATAAGATCTCCTATTGTCGTAGAAAAGATGCATGTTTGGCAAGAAGAGAGTGCAGGCATAGATCAAAAGATGCAAGGCCCCCGGAAACAGACTCAAGTTTAGGTAACTACCCAATTTCCTTCCTAGCCTCCTCCATTTGGGTAAAATTGTTTTTAACAAAACGTTTGTTCCAAGCCTTGTCCATTTCAAGGCAGGAACACTTCAAGCCTTTGGAAGAAGCAGCTCGGAGGATGCATACTCTAGACACAAATTCTCAAATCTTAAAAGGAAACCCCCAGTGCGAAGGCTTACTAAATTTAGTTGATCAAATATGCCACTATTCAGGATCGGCTGTTTCAAACTACTATTTAGTTCGTGTTCGGTTCAGATTCAAATGTATTCGAAAAAAATTTTTTTGAGATCAATTTCGTTAAGCTCGTTATGTTCGAATTAGGCTCAAGTTCGACTCGTCTAGAGTAACATAGAAAATCAATATTCAAAAAAAATTAAAAAAAAAAAACATAGAAGGGAACCATGCTGACTCTATGCAAGACACCATCCATACCTTGCTGGGCTTTTCCAACCACTCCACCGAATGCCAGAATCCTCCCTACCACTGCTGGAATATCCCCTCCCCCAACATTGATGGCCTGCGCCTCCTTGTCAGAGACACCTTCAAGCCACTGAAGATCATCAAGTCCTTCGTTGTTGGCCCTGTAGGGAAGCCACCGAACCGATCTCGACGCTTACGGCCTCCACAATCTCGACCACGGCAACCTCCACCTCTGCATCGAAAATCTCAGCTTCGAGAGCTACAACGATGACGGGATCGGGATCGAAGAGATCAAAGGATAGATGTCGAAGGAGGATGATCGGAGACTAGAGGTGCGGCCGTGGGGGAGGAGAAGGAGGCCACGACGGTGGAGGGCGGAGGCGAAGTTCTCGCCGTCGCTGCCGTGACTGGTGGGGTGGGATGGACGGCGGAGTTGGTTCATGCGTGTGGTGCGGGAGGACAATCGAATCATATTCACAAAGGTCCGAATCGAGCGGCCAGAGATCCTCCGTGCCTCCCACTGTGAAGAGAGGCAGAGAGGTCGAGGGATGAAATGAAATGAAATAAGACTGTCTGAGGGTTAGGATTTGAGTATAAGAGAGTATATATAGGCTAGGGTTAATTGATCAATTGATTACCACTGTCGGATCATTGATCCAATGATGATAAACAAGGCCTTCTTCAACCGTTGGATCAATGATCTGGCAGTAATTATTAAGGCTTATGTATATAATACTATAATATACGATACACATTATATATACTAAAAAATATACTAAAAAATTTATAAAAAAATAAATATATTAGTACAATATGTATATAAATATATATAAAATATACAATATATTTATTTATGTTATCGAGCTTTTATTAATCCGATCACGATCAAACAAAAGCTTGTTCTAGTTTGGATCGTTAAGGTATCGACTTTAAAAATTCTGTTTGTGTTTGATTCTATAGTTTAATAAGCGAATCGAATACGATTCAAAGTCGATTTGAATATTTCGAATGAATCGAACAATAAGCTAGACCGACAGCCCTAACAAGAAGCGGTGATCTAAGCTTATGCGAGAAAGATAGGTCATCGGAATAATCATGAAACAAGAAAACCCAATCTCTAATAGAATTGGCTGGATCATACAATTCCTGCACAGGTTGAGCCATCAAAGCCCAGATCTACAAGTCCTGAATAAACTTCTCAAAATCCAACACTTGTTATTTCTGAATATAATATTACGAACACATTATGTACCTTCTAATATCTTGACGCAAATTGTTCACACTGTTATCTCGAGCAGGCTTTCAATGCATTTATTACTGGAATTCATTTGTTAAAACAAATTGTTGAACAAATTTCTTAGTTTGGGTCTTTTCGATGATTTAGCTAGCAAAAATCTTGATGTTAAATTATTGCATGCCCCCCTCAGCAGTTTAGGAAATTTGGATGGGTTTAGGATTCTGATGTGACCCACATAATTGTTGGACGTTTAATACTCAGAATTGAGCCATGGAGCTCAAATAATATGAAATGCAAGTTGAGGGCATCAAATATAAAGAGAACTCCCCCTCATGGTTGTAGATGCATGAAGATGCGTGATTGAAAGGAAAAAGTCCCAAAAATTGATTAGTAAGCCAAAAAATGTAAATAATTTTATTGAAGTATTGCTGGGCATCGAGACTGTTGGTACAAAAATCCGCTTGCGCCGGAGAAGCTGGAGTCGAGGGAGTCACGGTCGCCGTCGGGACCTGCAAAAGAAGTCTAAACCGGAGGTGGGATTGCTCCGGCAAGATCCTCCGACGCTCAAGTCAGTTCTCTGCCTCAACAAGAATGGAGTGTTCGAACGAAAATTTTAGCAGAGTTTCTAGGTAAAAAATGAGAGCTTAGAAAATAACGTATCTGGGGTCCCCCCTTTTATAGGCGGAGGGAGCAGCAGACTGATAGCGATGTCTGTAACCGTCTGGTCGTGGGCTGCCCAGGGTCAGGCAGAGTTTGTTGCGAAGAGTAATGAAGTAGACCCGTGGCTATCACCGAAGCGCGCCATGTGGAGTCTGCCGCAGGGAGTGGAGCGGCGTCCGTTGTCGCGACTTGCCAGAGGATGGAAGAATCGCGCGGTATCCGTCGCAGGAAGTGGAGCAGGATCGTGGGCATCATAGCGGTCTGCCAGGGAGTAATAGAGCCGCACGGAATCTGTCGCAGGAAGTGGAGCAGGATCGTGGCCGTTGCTGCATCACGCCAGGGAGTGCAGACCTGTCGGCTGAAGTTCGGCTGGAGTATCTGGCGGAGAGGGGCGGTTAGCTATCCATTTGAGAGGAGCCCGGAGTCCGGCTCCCGTAAGAGTCCGGACAAAGTCTTCCTTTAGCCGGAGTCGAGGACGAGGCCCGGCTCCCGTAGGGGTCCGGGCGGAGTCTTCCTGCAATTAAAGTCAGAAGCGAAGTCCGGCTCCCGTAGGAGTCCGGACGAAGCTTACCAGCAGTTGAAGTTGGTGACGGAGCCCGGCTCCCGTAGGAGTCCGGGCTGAGTCTGCTTGCGATCGGAGTTGTGGGCGGAGCCTGGCTCCCGTAGGAGTCCGGACGGAGTCTGCCAGCAGTTGGAGTTGTGGATGGAGCCTGGCTCCCGTAGGAGTCCGGGCGGAGTCTGCCTGCAGCAGCAGTTGAAGTTGGTGACGAAGCCTGGCTCCCGTAGGAGTCCGGGCGGAGTCCGCTTGCAGTCGGAGTTGTGGGCGGAGCCCGGCTCCCGTAGGAGTCCGGGCGGAGTCTGCCTGCAGCTGGCGAGATCAGGCTCCCGTAGGAGTCCGGTCAGAGTCTACCTGCAATTAAAGTCAGGGGCGAAGTCTGGCTCCCGTAGGAGTCCGGACAAAGCTTACCAGCAGTTGAAGTTGGTGACGGAGCCCGGCTTCCGTAGGAGTCTGGGCGGAGTCCGCTTGCAGTCGGAGTTGTGGGCGGAGCCCGGCTCCCGTAGGAGTCCGGGCGGAGTCTGCCAGCAGTTGAAGTTGTGGACGGAGCCCGGCTCCCGTAGGAGTCCGGGCGGAGTCTGCCTGCAGCAGCAGTTGAAGTTGGTGACGGAGCCCGGCTCCCGTAGAAGTCCGGGCGGAGTCCGCTTGCAGTCGGAGTTGTGGGCGGAGCCCGGCTCCCGTAGGAGTCCGGGCGGAGTCTGCCTGCAGCTGGCGAGATCAGGCTCCCGTAGGAGTCCGGCCAGAGTCTACCTGCAATTAAAGTCAGGGCGAAGTCTGGCTCCCGTAGGAGTCCAGACGAAGCTTACCAGCAGTTGAAGTTGGTGACGGAGCCCGGCTCCCGTAGGAGTCCGGGCGGAGTCCGCTTGCAGTCGGAGTTGTGGGCGGAGCCCGGCTCCCGTAGGAGTCCGGGCGGAGTCTGCCAGCAGTTGGAGTTGTGGACGGAGCCCAGCTCCCGTAGGAGTCCGGGCGGAGTCTGCCTGCAACAGCAGTTGAAGTTGGTGACGGATCCCGGCTCCCGTAGGAGTCCGGGTGGAGTCCGCTTGCAGTCGGAGTTGTGGGCGGAGCCCGGCTCCCGTAGGAGTCCGGGCGGAGTCTGCCTGCAGCTGGCGAGATCAGGCTCCCGTAGGAGTCCGGCCAGAGTCTACCTGCAATTAAAGTCAGGGGCGAAGTCCGGCTCCCGTAGGAGTCCGGACGAAGCTTACCAGCAGTTGAAGTTGGTGATGGAGCCTGGCTCCCGTAGGAGTCCGGACGGAGTCCGCTTGCAGTCGGAGTTGTGGGCGGAGCCCGGCTCCCGTAGGAGTCCGGGCGGAGTCTGCCAGCAGTTGGAGTTGGGGACGGAGCCCGGCTCCCGTAGGAGTCCGGGCGGAGTCTTCCTTGCGGTTGAAGCTGGGGACGGAGCCCGGCTCCCGTAGGAGTCCGGACGGAGTCTTCCTTGCGGTTGAAGTTGGGAACGGAGCCCGGCTCCTGTAGGAGTCCGGACGGAGTCTGCTTGCAGTCGGAGTTGGAGGAGACTCGCGAGGGTTAATCCCGTCGGGAACTTCGGCTGAGAGTATTTTATACCCAACAGAGACAAAAAGTTAATTTAAAAAAATTAGCTGTCAAATTTAGTCCACGAGTTAATATCTTATCAAGGCATCAAAATTATTTGCATATTCGTGAATCTAATAACTTATGGAATTATTTGGGGTACCAATATTTGGTAAAAGATTGAGATTGGTGAGCTATCTAGCTTGTAACAAAAGTTTTTGAGGAGGTTAGAAGGATAGAAATGGAAGGCTCTTTCTATGTTGGATAGGATTACATTAATCAAGTCCATTCTTTTTGCTTGTCCTTTCTATTTGATGTTGCATTGCGTTATTCCTAAGATTATGCTTCTAAGCTGAAAGTTACAATCAGAAACATTCTTGGGGCTCCTCAGATTCATCTAGAAGAGTACATCACTTGTTTTGGAATTGTGTTTGCCAGCCGATCCGAATGGAAGGATTGGGTATTACTTCTCTAGTTGCTCAGAATGAAGCTCTGATAGCCAAATATGTGGTCAGAATTATGTTGACCCAGGAGGGGTTGTGGGTTTCTCTTATGCAAGCAAAACATGGAATTTGGTCATTTAAATCCCCTCCTGTATGTCCCCATACCAATTCACCTATATGGATGAATTTGTGTTCATTTGCACCATTGATATTATCTAATCTCAGATGGATTGTGGGTAATGGGACATCTGTTGATGTAATTTAGGATCCATGGATTTCAGACATTCCTACTGAATTTTGGCCTATGCTAGTAGATAGTAGCTCTTTACAGAATCTCAAAATCAAGTTTCTCATGGTGGCAGGTCAAAATAGTTGGGACTTATCAGTAATCTATCAACATTTCATATGGGCACTGGTTCACAAAATTTGTTCCATTCCTATTATGGGTGAAGATAGTGAGGATAGACTGAGGGAAATCTTCAGATGGGTTGTTGGCTAGAACAGCAGACTTTTATAAAATTTTCAAAGATGAAGCACCTTCATCTAGAGATATTGGTTGGATTTGGAGATTTAGGTTCATCTCAAGTTCACTCTGTCTGTGTAGAAGACAGCTCGGAACCAGCTTCCATATCACAGCATTTTTCTCAATCATGGATTTCATGTTCCACACTATTGTGACTTAGTATTCTAATATAGAGGAGTCTCCAGCATATCTTAACTTACACTGCAAGATGGCAACCCAGGTATGGCGACAGGCTTCTATTTCTGCTTACATGGATGTTCCAAATGTGACTTTTGATACCTTTCTCCAATGCATTAAAGAGTGTTCGCTTAGAGGTAACAGGAACAAAAGGGCTATTGCGATGGTTTATATAGATTATGCTATTTGCTTGGCCAGAAACGATGGCATCTTCCAAAATAATGTTTGGAGTCCCTGATTGATTCTAATGAAAGCAATTGGTCAGGCTTGGAGTATATTAAAGCACTTGCCTTGGAGATATCTTTAATTGCTGGGGAAAAGTATAGTTCTCTTTTAAAAGATTCTGCTATCCCACAGATGATTTACTTATCTTGGGAGCCACTATCCCCTAGTTTCTGCGTGGGAAGGCATGTTATATGTAACTAAAGTCTTAAGAGCATCTCATTTTATGTTGGAGAGGACTTTTTAACCATTATTAGGTGGCTTGCTAGTTTAACAGAAACTAATAGTCATCCATTAAGATAGGATTATTGGAGAACGAAATCATCCTTTCAATCATTTGAAATGAAACATATCCCTAGAGAAGCTAATGAGGTAACAGATTGGATGGCGGCACATGTTTGTAATCATATGGGAGCTATTTTGGGTGGCAACATATGCGCAATCATATGGGACCTATTATGTGGACGGCTATGAGAGACATTGCTTTTGGGTTGTTGGATATTTTATTTTTAGATGCCTACAGATGTACTTATTCTAGGTCAATTTAATGATTCCAGTTTAATTGAAAACTATCTAACACTCCAATATGGTTCCAAACATGATGGGATTCAACGACTAAAAAGTTTGCGTTTCCTTCTTTGACTTGGACTTGGGAGTATTCCAAACTTTTTTCAAAAAAATTATTTAGTTTATCAAAATCAATTAGACATATCTTAAAAAAAATTGAGTATTTTTAAATAAAAGTGAAAAAGAAAGAGATAGTTTTGGAAACAATTAAAGATAAGGAAAAAAATAAAGAAAAAATAAAAAATATAACATGTGAGATATGGGAGTCTGAGTAATTTAAAAAAAAAATTTTTTTGATACAAACAGACGGTCACACAACTTTATTGTTAGCATGAGCACTTAATATCGTTTACCAAACAGGATATATTTTTATTGAGAGAAAAAATATATTTTTCCAAATGGAGGTTTTCCTCCAATGACACAATCTAAATATTTTTCTCAAGATGGAAATTTTTTGAGCTAGGATGCCCATTCTTTTTAAAGTAAGATATATACATCCTTTTTCTGATTTCACATGCAAAGCACAAGTCAAAACCAAGAAAAATTTGGCAAAATATGTTGTATGGAAGCCTAATTTCCAAGCAATTCAAGCCCCAAAACGGCTCTAATTTTGCTATTTAGAAAAAGCCACCTTATATTACATTCAAAGTGTAGTGCGGGGGCTTGAACCATGCTTTCATCTTCTGCTGCTACAAAATTGAGACATGCTGTACTCGTCATTTTCTTTATTGACCTTTAAAATTGGCCCGCATTTGCCTTGTTATGACTTGGGTGAAGCTGGATAACTGCCCCAGGTATGGATGGCATTGGAGAAATAGTGCAAAAGTTGATGGAATCCTCTTTCATAAACTTCGGGCTTATTAATGCCCTCAGCAACTCAGCTTGATGAAGTCGATCGTAAAGTGGATGATTTAGGTCCTATTTAACTAAGCATTTAAAGTACCAAAAAGTACTTTCTGACTCTCAAAAATTATTTTGGAGTGATACAACGATGTTTGATAAAAATATCGAAAAATTATTTTGACTTTATCAGAAAGCTAAAAAGATCTATTTAAAAAAAAACTATATTTTGAAACTTTCTCCAAAAATACTTTCTGACTAATATCGAAAAGCTGTTTTACTTTTTTTCAAAACACTTTATCAATATGATTACCAAACAACAAATAGCTTTTTGTAAAAACTCTATTTCCAAAAGTTTTACTTTTCAAAAATCCTATTTTCAAAGACTTCAAGAACTCTACTGCCAGTAGCAATCCCACACAGGACCTTAGTCGGTATATTTTGAATTTGCTATAGTATTATTATAGCACATTATAATTTATCATTTGTTTGGGTTTCGCTTTGTTATTTTACATGTTCCAGAGAGGATATGATTCAGGGGGCATGCACCAAAGTCTGGTCACGAATTTCCCAAAAAAAAAAAAAAAAAAAGGGATCTACCGTGTTTCACATCAAGTTCTTGGTTGGTTGCCTAACTTTGGTAAGGGAACCTGGACTTTTGAAGATCTTGAGTTTGGTTCTATATTTATATTGTAGGTGAGATTTTTAAGGTTTAAAAGAGGAAATGATCTAGTGAACTTATATGAGTACAGACAGTAGTAGTATCGCTTCTTTTGTTTCATAATAAGCTTGTTATGGGTGAGTCTTTTACCTCTGTTGAATGAACTTTGAACTTTGAGAGAGAGCTTGGAGTTAGCTACACAAAGCTATGGATGCAATTTATAGGTATATAAGATTGGTGCTTTAGACCATAAAGCAAACTTACCAGCTATCAATGGATCAATTCAAAAACCAGAGAAATTTTAGAGAATGGGAAAGGAGAAGACCTTCAGCCTGTTTTTCTGCCTCAAGTAAGTAATATTCAAAGCAATAGAATTCTTTGGAAAAAAAAATTAGAGTCCAAGATTTTGATGAATACCATGAAGTCTTTAGTATTACATTGTCATGTTGGGGACATACTTTCTGTAAGAAACTTCTATAAACTAAGCTAATTAGTAAACTGGGAAGACTACAAGCATGTTAAAGCAGGCCAAAATGCACTTCAGACACCGAAATCATTAATTGGGTGAGCATAAGTGAGATACAAGCTCAACAACTCCCTCCATGGATGCATCCTTCTGCACAAAATGGAAAGGCATAAAAGATAAAGGGAAATGAAGATGAAGGATAAATTGCACTGTTGTGGATAAAGATTTGCAATATGCCTCAAAGTGGCTCACCAGATATACAACATCAAAAGCTTCACAATGATTCTTGAGAGATTCTTCTATATTGTCATTCCTGAAAAGAAAAACGTCCATAACTCTCAGTAGATCACTCAGAGACTGCTACTATACTACCATAAACTACCAAAGATAACTAAATAATATAATAAAATAGATAGATTCCCTGCCATTGGGACAACTGGGAGTTTGCTTTCTCTACAAATTCTTCTCTAAGAAATACATAAAAACAGTTAGCTCTATAATTCTCCTACAAAGATGACCAAAAGTCAACTTATTGTGGTACAAAGAACTAGCAGATTGCATAGAGGAAAGCTAGAAATGTGTTTTCAGAAGCCAAATGGTCAGTTTACATTCCACACCATTTATCTCCTGTCCTCCTATGGCTTGCAATTAGCATTTCTATGAAAGCTTGGTATTCAGAAGTCAGAACAATCATATAGAGGAGGCAGCTCACATCCCTAGCAACATGTTCCTCCATATTCAAGTGAAATCACTCTTACACCACCTGCCTCAAGGTTCACTTTTATCTTTTAATTATATGGCTTAATATGGTTTGCAGATATGCCACTACAAAATCTTCACTAAAAATAAGCAATAATAGAGAATAGACATGTCAAACGGACATGATTTCCAGCTATGGCAGATGAACACAACTTCAAAAATATCAAATTGAACTCAATTGACTTTGAAGTGATCCAATTAGAAATTGATGTATCATTTCAAATACCATAATATTTATAATTTCCCATGAGGATGCATGGAGATCTTAAGTCACCATGGTTCCCCATACCACCCCATACCATCCGATACGAGGGCATATCTAACGTACCGATACCGTACTGGTATATCATACCATTTCGTATCAATACTACCGTACCATATCATTCCGTGCACTAATACTATATTAGGATTTTACTAGTATAGAGTCCAGTATCGAGATGGTGAACCTTGACCTGAATAATATATAATAAGCCTCTGAAACTACTAGACGAGCTATTTATAAATTTCGTAAAATCAAAAGAAACTTTAGAGCTTGAAAAGTAACTAGTGTTTTCAAAGTTTCAATACAACAGCTGGCATGGAAAAAGGTTCAAAAATTATTTTCTTCTTCGAAATCCAAATGCAAGGAATAATTTATTTCAAGAATCCATATGAGTTTTTCAAAAGTAGCCAAGTTTTAGGATTTTAAAAGAAATCATAGGCTTAATATTGATTAACAGATGTGTAGAAATATCATTTAAATTAAATTCAAAATTACACAAGAGATAGAACGCAAAGTAATTCCCAAATCAAAAAAAGCTAATAAACTCCTACATTCCTTTTCCACAATCCTCTCATTCTTCCTCTTCCTACTCACTTGTTTTCCTTAGTTGACTCTTGCCTTAAACTTGGCAAGGTAGGGCGGCGAATAGGGCCAACCAGGTAACTCACCTACTTAGGGCAGTTCCTTAGTACGTCTATCCCAAGGTCACAAGGCACGTCAGTTGGGGTGAGGAGGTGAAGTAGGTGATCACTTAGCAAGTGCAAATATCAATAATGCCCTCAAAGGTAGTACTTATTTACTATTCATGTAAGTAAATGTCCTTCCATTTCCTTTTCATTTGTTTTCCATTCACTAAATACATTACTAGTGCATTTGGTTCATAAACTAAATTGAAATCAGAATAAGAATCAGAATCGAAATGATCATATTCCCCAACATGTTTGGTTTGTGACTAGAATCGCATCTGAATCGCAATGGGATTCGAATACTAGGAGAGAGTTGGGATTGGGTTTTAAGGGATTGGGGCAATCCTATTCCCCATAGAACTGGAATGGGACCCACCCCCCGCCCCCCGATCAAACAACTGAAATGGGAGTCACTTATTCCCATTCCAAAGCTCAAATCCCCCAATCAAGCATTCCCTATATGTAAATATGAAGTACCCCGTTAAAGTTAATAGAATTACTCAAAAAATCAAATTCATTAAGAATTAAAAGTTGATTTCTCAATTTTGGTTTAAATTACAAATTTCTAGCATCAAGTCAAAATCTTAACTTTCAAAAGCTAGGCTATTTCTTAAATCATAAGATTTCATAAATTACATTATGTTAAAACATTTTTAAAATCCAAAAATCCAATAGAAAAGGTCTTGCAAGTTAGTTCCTAAAGCACATTAGCCATTTCAGCATTATTCAGCACTTAGTACATTGACAGAATGTTCATATTACAATTTTTGATATCCATACATATTTTTCTAAGGGGTCGTTTGGTTGGAGGTAATCTAGCATAGAAAAATAATTCTCACGCCAGATTACCATGATATGAAAAAAGAAAGAAAAAGATGGTAAATAGTTGGTGGGCCACATACTTATTTTTTGGAGAGAGAAGGTAAAATAAATACCATGGGAGGTTTGGTATTTGATAAATTTCTGAGTGGCCGTAATTCATACTTGACAAAAATACTCCAATAAGGCTGCATATATAATTGTTGAATTTGTTCAAATATCTTTCTAAATTCATTCAATAAAGAGCTTTTGTAAAAAAATTAAGATGGAGATGGTATTATATAAAAAGCTATATGATTATAGTCATTACATAAAAACTAATTGGAGATGACAATATTATCCTAGTATTAAAAATTTATTTTATGTTCAAGAGTATATTTATAAATTTGGCCATATTCCTATGTAAATTTACCTCCAACCAAACGTAGTAATCTTTTTCCAATGTCATTTTGTAGAGTAATTTTTTCACTAACCAAATATAGTAAAAGTTATTTTCTTTCGCAATCATTTTTTCAGATAAATGATTCTCAGGAATTATCAAATTATCCTATAATCTGACATACCCCAACCAAAAGGATCCTAAGTGAAATGTGCTATTATAGAACTAGAACTATACTACCTAGTTCCACATTCACCATATTCTATAGTTCTATCAGCCCTCTCTTTGACCTGTTTACCATGCCCCCCATGGCCCACCTCCTCTTCTTTTTGGCTCCAACCCCCACCACCACTACTTCAGATGTCAAATTGCCAGCCTACTACAACTTGCTCATCTCTCCTTTAATGAGGAAACACTAGAGACATCAAGACTCTCCCCATCCACACCTTCAATTCTAATGCTAAGCACCCCATAATTCATTCCAATCCCAGATTGCTGCCTTCAACAAGAAGATCCCACTCACCTTCCCACCATTTGATGTCACTTTCCCTTTGTCCCATATCCATCCTAGCTCACCAACTTTCCATCCCTCCTCTCAACCTCAAAACGATCTGGCTTCTACCAGCAACCATGGACATGGCAATGGTGATTGGTGATAACCCAAAGATTGAGAGAATAAGGATGGTAATGGATCACTTTTATTCTGTTTTTCTCTCATGCAGCATTCAACCAGCAAGTCAGTTAGTCATTTGACCCAGGCCGTTGGAACAGCCGAACTGCCCAGGTCACCGGTTTGGGGAGGTTTTGGGGAATTCTGGGTTTGAGCATGACCCACCCTGCAATACTCAGTGGGTGGTGGGTTGATCAGGTCCACCCAGACTAGCGAACAGGGCCTCAGAACACTAAACTAAACAATTGATAACCAAACTTCAAAGTTGCAAGAGTTCTACTGGTAAGCAGCCTATTCTCACCACCAAGAGAACAACATAAGAAAGTGTGATCTTTCATAGCATCACCAAAATATAAGTTAAAATATTCTTTGATACAATAGAAAGAACCTTGCCTTCTCTGCAAGTGCATGTATTATTTTCAAGATTGGACTAGACTGCACACCAACAAATGTTGGAGGAGATTCAAGAGCAGAAACCAAGAAGTCACAATCACCAATACAAGTTAAGCTTCTTGAGCTTATGAAGATTTTAAATATTGATGGAACAGCAGGCATCCCATCATCCCGAGTGTCGGGATGAAATGAGTCAGAAAATGGACTAGGACGAGATGAGACATCCACCAACCCAAGTATCGGACACGAGGCATCTACATGGAGCATCCCATTCCACAGAAATATAGGCTGGCCCCATCCTATTGTATTTAAAACCTTGCTTATGAAATCCATCTATCCATATTTTAGACTTGCAATCATCCATGCTCCTTAACAATATTAGCCTCAAGAAGATTGAACAGAATTTTATGACTTTCACAACATGAATCATAGAAAGCTGGTCTTGGAACTTATTGAGATTTCATACGACTTTCACCAAACTATCAGCTACATGCCTAAAATACATTTATTAATTTTATTAAAAAAAAAACTGAACTTTGATATGATCCTGGCTTCTCAACAAGTATGATGATGGATATCTCAATCAAAACAACCAAGTGAGTCTCCTAAACCTAGATAACCTATACTTGCTAGCAAAGTTTCAGGAACCAGTACTGAGGCCCGTACCGATTTCTGATCAATACGGTACCGTACCATACCAAACAATATCTATAATAAAAAATTCAAAAAAAAAAATCCATCCAATGGCCAAAAAAAAAAAGAAAATCAAGCCGAACCGGACCGAACCGATACCGTACTGGACCAAACCATCTGGTGTCGGGCGGTTCAGGCCGATACCATAGCAAACCAATCGGTTCAGTCCGATTGAGACCATTTTTCGAAAAACCAACCTGAACCGAACCAGTTTTCTACCGATACGGTATGGTATAGGGTGTACCGACTGGTTCAGGCCGGTATGGAATACCATGCTTGTTAGGAAGAGGAGGTTGTAAAATTAGTAGAGAACTTGTTTAAGGAACATGTATTGGTCGGTATTTAATAATAAGGTACTTTGAGTATATACCCACCTAAATATATAAAAAAAATGAATAACCTCATAAAGTTGCTATTTACATATATACTCTCATAAAATACTTATTTTGCATGTATATCCTTCTTTTTCTTTCCGTTCGCATATAAGCCTATGTCGTCTCACACCATTAAGACATGAGTGGTTTAAAATTAAAATAATTGAAATATCCTTATGGTTCGTGGAAGAATTTTCTCTTACTATAATGTTTCTTCTGGGAAGTTAATGCCTGGGTATATGTTGCATAGAAAAGTGATTTTTGCATGTTTGGTTAACTATGAAAAAATGGCACATTTTAGAGTGGCTGATATTTGCTTGGGCATCTACTTTTTGAGAACAGTCATGCAAAATATCTATTATGCCTTCAATAAAGGAAAGACCTTATCCCATTCTATCTGAAAACATAAGGGCACTTTTGGAAAAAAAATTACCCCAGTTCCGAGTTCGTGGGAAAGTGACTTTCCCATTTCCTACAAGCATTTCTCTTTCTCATGAAAAATAGGAATCTCATTCCCATGAGAAAGCTACTTTCACATTTCTCCCCTTTGAAAACTCAACCAAATATAAGGTATTTCTCTATTTTTCCATTTATCACACTTCCCCCTCTTCTCGTGAACCAAATAAGTCCTTAATGGGTAGATGTGCAGAAAGAAACATATATAAGGGCACACACAAACAGCTACTTTGCGAGGACATTCATGAAATTTTGCATATTTCATAGGGTACACACTCAAAGAAACCAATTATAAAAAAAAAGGGTCAAAGCTCAACTAAGTCTTGCCAAGTATTTCATGACTCGCTTGAATCAACGAGTTAAAAAAAAAAAAATGGCAAAGTCACATTGTTAATTTTTCTTGTTTAAGATATTAACTCGTTCAAGTTGGAATGTTTGATAACCATTTTGGTAATGCTACTCTCCTATTTGATTTTGATGTAATTATCATTATTGACTCTATGACATCAATATATTCTTTATTATTTTTGAAAGATTAAAGTATACTAAATTTAAATTAATTATAGATGTGTAGATCAGTTAAATATTTTTTTAGTAATTTACAAAAAAGTAAGCTATTGTCGATTTGTTAAGATAAGAATTTCACAAAGGTATCACGATTTATTCTATAAGAATTGACATCAACAGGATCATATGGCATGATAATAATGATTATTTTCGTCATCCTCCTCAATTACGAGCCATTGAATTATCTTCACCTCAACAAATGAACAGCAGCTCACCATTTATGGAATAAATCATGCCACATGTCTTGGCCACTATTTCTTTTTTTAACTTGTCGATTCAACCGAATCATGAAATCTTGGCAAGTCTCAGCCGAGTTTTGATCTTTTTTTAATGGGTTTTTTGAGTGCATATCCTCCTAAATATGTGAAATTGTATGAGTATCTTTGTAAATTTACTATTTGCATGGATACCCTTATAAAGTTTTCTTTTTGCACATCTACCCATTAAGGATATTTTGGTCATTATCTAAACTGCTCATGCTTTAACCACGTTAGATGTTATAGGCACATAATGCAAAAAAGAAAGAAAAAGAAGAGCATACGTGCAAAATAAGTATTTTATGAGGGTGTGCATGCAAATAGCAACTTTGTGAAGGTATTCATATGATTTCATATATTTAGGATGGTATACATGCAAAAAAACCCTAAATTATAAACCCATAGAAATGATATATATTTAAAATTCCCACCAGCAACTGAGATTTTTATTATTAAAAAAAAAATCTTCTGTTTTTGTCCAGTGGCAAGATAAGATCAGCTTCAGTTTTCCACTTAAGGTGAGGGATCATAACTAATACAGCCCCTTAGTTTTAGGGCCCCAAATAAATATGAAATGGGTCAGAACAAATTTCAGATTAGGAAGGATCTAAAATACTCTCTTTCTAGCAGAAACATCAAGAAACAAGAATTATAAGAAGAAGAAGAGAGGGTGTGCAGCTAAAAAGAAAAAGAAGTTAAGAAAAAAAGAGAGAAAAGAATTGAGGAAAATAGCCTCAAAATAGCTAATTAATTCAATATAACCCATAACCAAATATAATTCGCCACTCTTTACAGGCCCCTATATATAGATATTTAAACAACTTAAACTAATGTTTTCTAACCCTAAAAGGAACAAACCTATATCTCTGGATTTGTTACTTGACTCCAAATAGGAATCCTAAACAACCTGAAACTCCACCACAAATTATACAGATTCCTAAGTGAAGATAACTAAAATCTTTTCAAAAATCATAAAATTCTTACTCCTTTGGAATCCTTGCCATAGAAAGTGACACCACTAAAAAACACAATAAAATGTCTTGAAAACCTTCTTAAAAAATTGGTTGGAGAAAAGCCTAATGAAGTAACTATATCATTATGGATATGCAAAATAATTAATTAGCTCGCAAAATAACAAAGATGTAAGATACAACATAAAATGATTATTGCATACATCTATATCAGCACCATCAATCGTCATGTATATATGCATTCCAAATATTGAATGCCTGCTGTATCTGAAATCTTAAAGTCCACAATCACAAAGTCAAAATCAAATCAACATCACTAAGCTTGCCATGAAAATGAATGTGTCATACTTAATCTTTAACGGCTATTTTTCAGTATTATATCTGGTAGCAAAAAGTGGAGTAATCTCTAATGCCATCTTAGCCAAACAAGAAAGAGCTGACCACAGTGCCAACACAAAACATCACCGATCAAATGGGAGGGTCCTAGCAGAAGATGTCATGGTAGTGAGCTATAAGAATATCTAGATGACATGAAGCGAACGAAAATAATGTGCCAGATTACAGGTTGTAAGCTGCATCTTGACAAAGATTTTAGCACAGGTTGTCTCAATTCTATCCACCTTGAAAGCAAGAAATCAGTTTAGACAGATCTAGACTATATGACTGCAAAATTTTCTTTAAGCTGTCATATATGCTCATATAACAAATGATGCAGTCTGTTTTACAGCACCTCAAATATCAAGTAGAAATATTTGTAAGTCATTGTCAAGACCATAATGAGGATTCTAGGTTTGCCAATGGCATCATGCGTCAAGTCTTACTTGAGCAATTAGAAGTTGATAGTCCATGTCTAAAACAAAACTACTTAATGATGTATCTACTCTATCATTTTCAACTGGTGCAAAATTGAAGTCCAACAAGTTATGCAGAAAATTACAGATCAAAGAACAGAAGATCAAAATGATTGCACTGAACTGTTATGCATGACATGGAAGCAACGTTGTTTCAATAACAATATATCCCACAAATTGTTATGTTAAAGAAGGGAACACATAAAGGAAACTATTTACTCACAGGAATCCAACAGAAATCCGGTTTTCATAGTTCACACCATCAGACATTCCAAGATCTCCAATGTGATCACCAAGCAGCAGTACATTGGTCCTGTTCTTTACCAAGATGCTATCACTATCCAATCCATTAGGATCTCCCAATTTGCCGTGAATAGGAGCAGCCATATCCAAGGCATGCTCATTTTTGTTTAGAACATGAATCGTCTTCCCTGTGATCAGTATTTTAAAGAGTATAAAAACAGATTGGAACATAAATCAATAAAAAGCACAGCATAGGTGCCACTGCTCAATGTATAAAAGAAGTTAAGATAGAAAATAGATAGGTTGCCATACTGGATTGCGAACCCTACAGAAAGAACCAACATATGTTCAAAAAAGTCATAAAATTCTCCACTTAGTAGCAGGAATCTTCCAATTAAGAGGGCACACCTGCTTCTAAATCTCCTTGGAAACTCCCCCCACACCCATTTTGCAAGTGTTTTCTTACTGATTATTTTCAAGAGACCCACCTCTGTGTACCTGCACCTAACACAAGTCTCAATGTAATAATAAGTTATCAAGTTTTCTTTCTTTTTTTTTTTTGAAATAAGCTTTCTCAATCATATCTTAAGTTTTCTCTTAAAAAAAAAAAAAAATAAGGTTTTGGTGACTTTCAAAAATACTTTTAATTGTTTTTTTATATATCTCTAATATCTTAAATTCTCTGCTCTTTGTTAAATTCTACCCATTCATCAAAGATTTGTCATGACTCATGATAGTTCTAATGACTGACACTTTCTCGAAATATTCCACAATTGTCAGATTGCATTTTCCCCCTTGCAAATAGTTTAACAACATAATTTTTATTTAAACCATAAAATTGAGTTACCATTAGAAATTGATGGACGCATTCAAGTGTCTATAATTTGTCAAAACAAGTTCAAGAAGGGCAAGACCAGACAGTACATTTCTTCATGCCAAAAACCTGAGGATTCTAAGACTATTTGAATTAAAAAGAGATATCAGCGAGATCAAGAACACCTTTAAAGGCTATAAGATGGCCATTTTCATCAAACACCATTCTGTTAGAAACGATCTTGATGTTTTTAAAAGATCTATGAAGTTTCTGTCTGAAGACCTGGTTGGATACAAGAAGAAACAAGTGACAATCATCTGCACTGTCAAAAATTTGAACCCAATTTTATGTATATATAATAAGATAAGAAGGTTATGAACTAACCTCTTCTATAATGTCTGCAAGACCTGCAGAAAAAATTAAGATAGGCACACCTTTCCCCTGCATTTTATTGATAAAAGCATATTAGGTTTTATTAAAAAAAAAAAAAACAAAGAATGAGCATGAATTATTCTCCATTTTGCAATTTAGAAATTTTCTTCTCATCTAGGAGAAAATTTTTTGTAAGCAGAGGCTTTAAAAGCAGAGCATGGAAAATTGTTGAAGAAAAAGGAATATATCGTTAGGCATTTAGGCATAAGATGGATGAGAATTGGTCAATTTATTAAATTAGCCTATGAAATTTTGATTTATGTGACACAAATTCAGGACTCTCTTTCACTTTGTCAAGAAAAGCTTACTTTTTGAGGGAAGTCACAGGGATGAACAATTGTGTATGGTCTATGCTGTAGGTCAGTCAAATACAACATGTAATCCTAATCACATCATGATAGTAAACGTGAATGCAATGATGAAATAAGTAAGGTTTTGTTGGAGCATAGATTACCTCAAAAATGGATCTGATCTTTGCAGTAGAACATTTAATGGAAAAGAAATAATAAAAATTCATTAAAAGATGAAGAAAATCCGTTGAATCATGATAGTAGCATGCAAACTCAATGGTTTTGGAGAACTACAAAGACATGAGCAACAATGTGGTCTCCAACACTTGACAAAATTTGGGCTCATGAAGGATACTTGGTGAAAAATCTGCACACAATCCCAAAAATTTTCCATCCATTCAGCAAGAAAAGCAAATAAACATAGGGCTAGGTACCTTCAAGACCGCTACACAAGTGATTCACTCAACCTTATCATGGATTTCATGCAAGTTATGATCAATTAGAACATTCTTTGGAAGGGTGTGATAGTGATACACTAGCTTAAATATTTGATTAAGGTTTTAAATCCCATGGGATAGGGCTTTCCCAAATTTCCTATGGAATAAGACATGTTATTGCCCCCACCCTATCCCGACACTTAGAATAAGGAATGTCCTAAGACATGCCAATTGGGGTGATGGGATGATGGAGAAACTGTCCTATTCCGACATATGGGATGGTACCTGGACCCAGTATCTCACGAGACATCCCACCAAGACTTAAATCCTTGTATTTAATTATTAGATGGTTAGGTCTAAAAGATTCCTAATTAGTAAGAATTTACTAGGAGAAACCTAAATAAATGTGTGGATTGCTATACATGTATCATACTAAGACTGGAAAAACAATGAATGCCAAAAGATTTTGAATCATTTTCTTCATAAAATGGACAACCATTTGGGTACCATATCAATTGGTTTTCTATAATATCATAGCAAGCATGAATATTTGTTAAGGAAAATAATTTTAATTCCGTTATTTTGGTTGTGCCGTTTTCAGCTTCAACAGTCAAAACAAAAAAAAGAAAAAATCATTTAAAACTAGAAAATGTTCAAAAATAACAAGAAAGATAAACTAATAAAAAAAAATAACATTTAAAAGAATGTAATGTTCTTTCGGGCATTTGGATGTATCATTTGGCTCTGCCATTAGACAGTCAAAAATTTAATTGTTCTAAAAGACTGTTATTAGAAAATCACTCAAAGTATGGCATAACATTTTTATAGTAACAATGAAACATGAAACTATACAAATGCATATGAAATTTGAATTTAGAATATCCAAATTTATGGGAAAAATCATTCTCTCTGGATTTATTCGAGATGTAATGCTGTAATGCTTCTATATCTTCTCAAAACTGCAAAATCTAAGCTTAATCCAAAGAAAATGCATGTGGGATTAAAAGAAATGAAGAAATGACAAAAAAAAAATGGCCTACATAGTGCATATATACAATGATGATTCTATAGGTTATTTTTGGCTGCAGTTCCAAAGTTAGCCTAGTTTGATATCGCTTTTGGCCAAAACTGAAGCATTTGGGTTTCACTTTGAGAGTTATGGATGAAACTTCAAGGTGACAACCAGCTGCACCAAGCCTGCAGACATAACTATATACTAGTACAAGTTATAGTTAAAAGTACCGATAAGCTGCATAACCATCTAAAATTGATCTAGTGATATGAATTGAAATTTATTATGCATGATTTTTTTTTGTTATAAATTAGCCATAAATATGTTAGATATGTCATGATGAAGTTAGATTGTGTTTTCATAATTCAGGAATTCCATATCCAAAATAGAATATGCTAAAAACAATTGGAGTATTCTTTCTTCCTACCATCAACCAAGTATATTTTCTCATGGTTAACAACCCATTCAATAGCCAGTTTGGCGAAGAAAGATCACCCACCTCCACCCACACCCCAAAAAAATAAAATAAAATAAAATAAAAACAGCTCAGTTGCTTAGTGGTGGACAGTCTTTTTCTCCCTTAGGCTCCTCAGTAATCAAAACTAACATTCAGACCATCCTAATTTTTAAAGTTTGAATCACTGATTATATTCTACATAACAATGCTTCAGTATTAATGATTAAAGGCTTAATGATGAAGAGTATTCGGTGACCATTTAACTCAGGCCTGTCAAACAAACTGAGCAGCACAAGCTCACCACTAGCTCAGCTTCAGGAAAAAAACTTGAATCAAGCTCGGTCCAGAGCTAAAAATGAAGTCTGAACCAGCAAAACAGGCTTGAAATTAATTTCAAGCCGAGCCAAAAATCTACCCGGTCCAATGGGGTTTAGTAAGGCTCAAATATTTTTGTATTTTATCTGTACACATACATAACATACACATGTATTTGTATTAAAGCTTTAACTAGTGTACCTTTTTATTCATTGAAAAAAAAAATGTTATTCAAGCTTGAACCAAGCATGCTTCATGCTTGAATTGATTTCAGCTCTATTTAGGATTATCAAGCTGGTTAATTAGGCTCATATTCAGCTCGGTGGGAAATTAAGCCAAATTAATTTCAAACCAAGCTTGCTCAGACCTAAGCTCCACTCAGTTACTTCCTCAATTCAAACATTTTTGATAATCGTACTTGTTAAATATTGACCCTTAAGGTATAGGAGGGTTTAAAAGATCACATAAGAGAAGCCAAGGTACATCATAGCTAGGCGCTATGGGGTATACTGTACCATATTAGTTCGGTACCGATATGCGATATGGAAGCATGCCTGTACGTCAAACCGGCCCCATACCAAGCACAGCAACATAGTAACAAGGTGGCACCAGTGTGGGCCCTAATATCGAGACAACATACCTCGAGGAAAACTATGAATGTTAACCAGTCTTTAAGCTGATGCGGTCACCAATTTATTACATTGAAGGCAAAGTGGACATGAGTGTTTTTGCATGACTCTTTAGGATAACCTTGAAAAGTTATACCCGTCATGATCAGAGCAAGGAAAATTCTTTATAATGGGGGGCTTATAATCAACCATGTGATTTAGGTAATTCTGATATGAGTGAATGTGATGCTATTTACATATGGCCCCTAGTAATCCATGTCAGTGGCCTATGAGCTTTTCTATATGTTTGAAACAAATTAATTAAATTGAAAATTCACAACCAATTGCTGTACAGAGAGGGAGAGCTAACAGTAAGTTTAGGGTAGCTGAGGCTTCTTAGTAGGTAGAGTTAAAGACATCCTCAGGTTAATATATTTCTGATCAGAATAATGTGTCAGCAAATCAATCAGAAGGAGGTGAAGGAAAACCAAAATGGATATTACTATTATATTAGACAGTTGATGGAGCTAACTTACAAAAATCACCTTGCTAGTTGGTATGACAAAAAAGATTTAAATAGCCTTCCATCCGACACTTAGACTACAAAATCCTGTTAATTGCTAAGAGATATACAGAAGTCCAATATTATTTGCTGTTTCCTTCAGTTTTGAGAACAAGGGATGATGCCAAAGCCTTAAATGAACATCATACAAATGATAAGTGGAGGTTTTAAAAGCTTGTGCTAGGGGACATGCCGGTCATCTGCTGACAAGAAACATCCATGTCATACCATGCTATGAGAGCATCCGTGATGAGCCATACTAAAAAGATGAAAAGATTCTAAAAATCTATACGATACATGAAAGGTGAGCCCTGACTTCTCCCAGCATGAGAGCACGATGCGTGGCAAGCGACTAGGCCTTCTCCCGTGTTTTTTTTTTTTTGCTCGGCGTGCGAGAAGGCTTTTTTTTCCCTCTCCGCTGTCCTCACCAACCTCCCTCCCCTCCCCTCCCCTCCCCTCCCCAGGCTCCGCTGCCACTGACCCCCTCGCCTCCCCTCCCCGACCGCCACCTCCCTCCCCTTCGACCTCGTCGGGCTCGTCGGTCTTCCCTTTCCTCCCATCAAAAAAAAAAAAAAAGCCGGCAGTTCCCACCGCCGTGCCCTTCTCCTCCTCCCATGCTGCCCACCACTAGCGGCCGTCCGGATAGGGAGCACCGTGATTCGGGCAGTTGGCGGTGCTGGATGCAGCTCGTCGGTGGCCCGATCAACCAAACAAAAAAAAAAAAGAAAAGAGGGAAGAGGGGTTGTCGGATCCTGTCTTGACTGATGGTTTCCCCTTGCTTCCCGAGGGCTACCGACGGCTGGCATCAGGGAGACGGCAGCGGCCCGCCGACTTGGCCGGTTTCCGGCCCCCACCAATCGGAGTTTGTGGTGGAAGAGGTGCTGGATGCAGCTCACCGACGGCTCGATCAACCAAACAAAAAAAAAGGAAAGGGAGAAAAGGGGTTGTCGGATCACGCCTTAACTAGTGGTTTCCCCTTGCTTCCCAAGGGCTACCGGCAGCTGGCGTCAGGGAGGCGGCAGCGGCCCGCCAACTTCACCGGTTTTCGACCCCTGCCAAACGGAGTTTGTGGTGGATGCGGCTCGCCAGTCCTTCTCCTCCCCATCGTCACCAAGTCGAGTTCCACAAATTCATCCAGTCCCTTAACCCCGACACCATCTACATCCAGGTCCCTACCGTTCTCGCCCCCCCCCCCCCACCCCCGCTCTATTGTTATTGTGGATTGCTGTGGGCTTAAGGGTTTTGTTTCTCTTTTTGAGTTTTTTCTTGGATTTTAGGATGGGTTTTGGTGTACATTGTGTTTCCTTTGATGGGTTTGTGGTTGTTGGTTCTTTGATTGACTTCAAACGACTAGGAATTTGTGTGGAGAGATTTTTGTTGCTGGAAATTGAAAATCTTGACCGATTTTTTATGTAGTGTTAATGTTGGTGTTGCTATTAGAGTTTGTTTAGATTTCTGAAATGGGATTTTTGTTTCATGGCTTTGTATTTGTTTCTTCTTTTATTGACTTAAACAGCTTGAAATCGATGCTACAGAAGCTTTCATTCCTAGAAAATCGAAAAACTTGATCAATTTTTGGTTGTAATGTTAATGGGAGGGGTCCTGGGCTCTCTTTTCCCAAGAGCGCACCGTGGATCCCTTCCCGAGCCCCTCTCGAAACTTCCGAGGGCGCGTGTGGCGGAGGTGATGAGTAGAGTTGGAGGAGACGAAGGTGATGGTAGAGGGCGGCCACGACAGCGACGGAGGAGAGGGGCGAGGGAAACAAAGGGATTTATCGATTTAAGGGGGAGGAGGTGGGGTTCTAGGGCTGGAGACAGTGGATCAAGCGGCGGATACGGGGTCACCTCCATCGACTTTCTCACCATCGTCACCTCCATCGATCCGATCCTCACCGACGTCAGGTCCCCCCCCAAATCTCCCGCAGGTGCTTTCCTTCCCCAAGATCTCCGTTTTTTTCTTTTTTCTTTTTTTCATCTGAAGGAGATTGGAGGGGGTGGGGGAGGCATGGGAGGTGTCCGGGGCCGGGGACGGGAGGCGAGGGGGGTTGGTGGCGTCGGAGCCGAGAGAGGGGAGGGGGTTTGGTGGTCGCACGGAGCCGGATGCAGCACAGACGGCAGTGGGGTGGGGCCGCAGCGGGGGCAGCACGGACGGCCATGACTTGGGCCTCACACGATGAGGGCAGGGGGTGGGGGGGAGGCGACGCGAGGAAAAGAAAGGAATGGGGAAAAGGGAAAGAGAGAAAAAAAAAATATTTGGAAGGAGAAAAAAATTATTATAATAATAATTTAATATATTATTTTTAAATAATAATAAAGTAATATTTTAAAAAATTAGAAAAAATAATATTTTAAAAAATAAAAGTAGGGGAGGAATAAGGGACAAAAACAAAATCTTTTAAAAAAATATTTAAAAAATATGATTATTTTATTATAAATAATAATTTATAATATTATTTTTAAATAATAATAAAGTAGTATTTTAAAAAATTAGAAAAAAATAATTTTTTAAAAAAAAGTGGGGGAGGGATAAAAGACGAAAACAATATTATTTTTTAAAAATAAAATATTATAAAAAGAATAATAATATTTTTTTAAAAAATATTAATTTATTATTATTTAAAAATAATAATATATTATTTTCTAATATTAAAAATAATAATATACTAATTTATTTTTGTAAAAAAATAATATTTTTATTATTTTTTTAAAATAATATGTTTCGAGATCTAAATCGATCCACCGAATCAGATCAAACATGTTGTCTTATTTTATATTGATTGTTATTGTAATTATCTTTTTATATTTTATAATATAATGAATAATTTCATTGTCTTATTGTCAGTATTTTTTTAAGATATTTTCTAAATTTAACTTATAGTATCATCTTATTTTATATTGATTGTTATTGTAATTATCTTTTTATATTTTATAGCTGCCCTTATTTTGTTATTTATTCCATGTTGTTGGTATTTAATTATAAATCTCTTGGTAAGCAAGATTTAAGATATGTTTAATACAGACTGATAAGAATAATATTAGTATTAATTTTTGTTTGAGATTTTTTTATTTTCATAAACATGATGGACGGCCACTCACTTCTAGCAGCAATCTCTGTCCAAGTTTATGGGCACTAGAAGGCTACTGCACCACAACGGCAACCATGCTTCGAAAATTTCTTTTCGGAACAGTAAGGCTACTGCATCGCGCCAGCAACTATCCCGATCCTCTGACCACCCCTCTCCACAAATGATGTTATAAAATAAGGAGCGGAAAGCTGTTGTTACTAAAACAGCAATCTTTCTATATAGCTGATGAGAAATCGAATTAGGTTTCTCATATGATGTTAAAAACTACATGATACTGATGGGAAACAAAAAAAATTTACCTGATCTTGCTCTGGCTACAAACTCTCTCGCTCAAACCAAGGTATGGTTAGTGGTATTATTTCTTACTAATTGTTCTTTTCTTTTTTCTAATTGTTATTTTTTTATCGTTTCACCAGTTTGCTTGAAAAGAAACTTAGAGAACTAAGCCACGAAAGGTGAGTTGTATATCTTTTTCTTTTTTGTTAATTTGTTTGATCATTCATTATACTTTGTATTCCCTCATTAGCTTAATGAAATGATGTCAATGCGAATCTGACAGCTCCTAGATTTTGGGAGGAGAGTTCAATATAGCATAACGAAGTTGAGGTTTAATATACAAACTTGAGATTCGATACAATATAAGAAGTTATTGACTGCACTTAGCAGATAAAACTATAAATCTCATTGCCATTTTTTATCGACTGATCAAGATATTTTGACATTATATTTTTCATTTCTTTCGTGATAAAATCTTTATAATTTGATCATATTTTTAATAATTTTCTATAATATTTATACAGTTCGGACGAGCATACAAGAGACACTGAAGATCAAAAAAAAAAATTATCTTGCTTTATGTTTGATTAAAGCCCGCCATGTAGTGTAGGTCCCATACTAGTAATCAAAAAAAAAATATAGATCCTAGTCAATGAGGATAATGAAACATATAAGGTAATGCATATCAAGGGTTGAGGAAATAGAAGAAAGAAACCCACCATATGGGGAACAGGTTAATTAATGCAACCACAAGAACAACTTCATAGCCAATATATTCTAACTAGATGCCATATCTGGCTCACATTCCACACATAATCACACATCCACTTCCCTGCCCTTCATACCCTTCATAGGCTAATTATATGTACTGCTATTATATACTTAAAAATAGGCAGTGTAGCAATTGGATTGATGTGATAAAATTGTTCTGTTGGCACTTGTGAGTCCATCAACGTAGGCACACAAAAAACTTCAGAACCAACTTTCTTGTAGTTTATTAGTTTCACCATGAGAGTCCTAAACTTCTACTAGTACAGAATTTAGTCTAATGAGATGTTTAATTAAAACACCATTTGCATGTAAGATTTGAACATGTTGCCAACTTATGGGTACATTTACATGGTCCAATGGTTAAAACTTAAAAGCATAGAGAAGCACCTCACAAAGTGCAATCTATTTTTTTCATGTTCATAAATTGTTTAAAAAAAAAGTTCTATAAATCAAAAACTATTATTTTCCTATCAACCTGAAAAATCCATTTTGTGTTTTCTGGTTTATTACTTGTTCATTCTCTTTCCCATGTCTTCTTTATATACTTTTTGCACCACTGTTGGCGAGAGCCTAGGCCCATCAAAATCAATTATTAGGGATTATTTAGCTTCAAATTGGTTTTAAATTTTTAACAAAGGCACCGTGCAGGGTTCGCCATACCGGGCCGAACCGCCTAGTACGGAGCGTACCAAACCAGACCGGCGCCCTACCGGTCCCGTTCGGGGGGTTTTTCGAAAAATCCCTCCGAACTGTACGGAACCGTCCGGTTCGGTGTGGTTCCGGTCCATACCGTCCAAAATCGGGCGGTATGAAGCGGTTCGGTGTGAACCGAACCGTGCCGACAACCCCACGTGAAAAAATGGGGAGGGGTGAGGGGAGTGGGGCATGGACTGTTTTTAAGTGGCAGTCCAGTGCCTAAAGTTCTCTGAGAAGTCTCAGAGAACTCCCGAAGGTGCTTTGGTCTCAACGAAACCGTTGAGACCTCCGAAAAATTAGAAAAAAAAAATTCCATCAAATTGCAAGAGTGGTTCGAGGAGAGGCTGATCTTTGGCCGGAGGTAAGATAATGTGTTATTCTCTTAGTAAATATTTTATTTTTTTTATTTTTATTGTTAAAAATAGGATAAGAATGAGGAAATATAAAAATAAAAGGAAATCATGCCAAAATTTTGAAATTTTGGTATGATTTAATTATATGTGATAGATCTTTGGAAGATCTACATGACGACACTAAAATTGTTAATTTTTGTTAATTATATATTTTTTAAATATTTTTATATATTTATTCATTTAAAAATTAATAAAAAATTAAATTTAAAGGAAAAAAAATTAGAGTTTTGGAATCATATTTAGAATGATTCAAGCTACTTAAATCTAACCTCGAAATTTTTTTTGAAATATTTGAAATTAAAAAATATTTTTATAATTATTTAAATAATAAAAAATATATTATAAAATAAAAAAATATAAAAATAGTGTAATATTTTAGTTAATTTAAAAATATTATTTGAAGCATATAACATATTTATTTTGAATTTATAAGTTTTAAAATTATTATTGAATTTTTATTTTATATATAATATATTTTTAATAATTATTAAACTGCCGTGTTTTGTTATACCTGCAAAAATGAATAAGAAGAAAGATCCAGAGCGTGACATCGATTGGAATCATAGCGAGATGTTCTCGGCTCGGCATCATTGGAGATGCAAATGGCGCAACACAGAGTTCAAGAGAGGAGGGGCGACTAGGTTGAAGCAGCACCTGACTGGAGGTTATCCTGATGTGTCCATGTGTCGGAAATATCCGCAAGAAGTTCGATAAGAAATTAAATACAGAGTAGATCTTGAGGTTGGTATATCAGTTATTGTGCTTTGTACTTAAACATTTAGATACATTTTAATACATATTTTATATATTTTTCTTTAATTTTAAGATGACATAGTTGTAATATAATATAAATAAATATATATTTGAAATTTTAGATCAAGAGTCTTTGTACCGCTACCTAACTCAAAATTGAACCCAAATATGTCAATAATATGCAATATAATGCAATTTTGGGGTTGTATTTATAAATTATTAACTTAAACACCCAAAAAAAATCAAAAAGAAAAAAAAAAATTGTATCGATACCGAACCGGTACATCGAAGCATAGCGTGTGTCTGTACGGTACCATACCGGTATCGTACCGTATCGGTCCGGCACTGGTACGCCATCCGATACCGATACAGGGAACCTTGGCACCGTGCAAGGACTTCATCTACTTAAATTTTTTTGGCAACAGCTTCCACAAATTTTGTTTGATATCAGATGCTTTGATTAACTAAAGCAGGAAATCCCAGAAGACCTTGCTCATCAATTTTTTGTTGAAGGAAGCACTGCATAAAAATTGAAGATGTGTGGAAAGGGCTCTTAGTCATTTAGTGTTATCAGTGTATTTTCTTAGAATGTGGTTTCAAGGTAAAATATACTATATGAAGTTATGATATTCGGATCATAATAAGTCCTTTGACTTTATTTATACAATATTTGTGGAAAGATGGAACCAGCATCTACTTCTTATCAATTCAAAGAATTAATACCCGTAAATTCATTCATTACCATAATATCAAAAATTTCTCTAGTGTTTCTTCTCTCTCTATTAAAATCAAGGTTTCAAGAACCGGTACCGAGGCCCGTACCGGTTCCTAGTCGGTATGGTATGGCATGATACCATACCATACCGTACTGGGCCATACCAACAATACAAAATTTAAAAAAAATCCCATCCAACGGCCAAAAAAAAAAAGAAAGAAAACCAAGCCAAACCGAACCGAACCGGTACCGTACCGGATCAAACCGTTCGGTATCGGATGGTTCGGGCCGATACCATACCGAACAGATTGGTTCGGTCCGGTTCAGACCATTTTTCGAAAAACCGACCTGAACTGAACCGGTTCCCCGCCAGTACGGTATGGTACGAGGTGTACCGGCCAGTACGGGCCGGTACAGAATACCATGGTTAAAACT
Organism: Elaeis guineensis; assembly: GCF_000442705.2. Lineage (NCBI taxonomy): Eukaryota > Viridiplantae > Streptophyta > Magnoliopsida > Arecales > Arecaceae > Elaeis > Elaeis guineensis. The sequence goes on from NC_025998.2 coordinate 106,417,977, forward strand.
AATCAAACTAATCATGCTTAATATTAAACCTAAACAATAGGGCCTGATCTTTGCTTCTTAGGAAGTATAAGATCACGACTGACATGCTAAACTTTTGCTGGTGGACAGAGCAAAAATTTCTGCAATGTAAGAAAGGGTTACAGATACTTCCCAAGTGCACTAGAATAAATGTCACTGGATGAAACAAAACTATGGCTTATAAGCATCTTGAAATATTCCCTAGGTCACACTATGGAATAACTTCTGAAAAGATGTTGATTGTTCTGTAAAGGAATTAAATTTCTACCTGTTCCATGATTTCCATGTGATGCAAGTTGTGCCCATTTTATAAAGAGGCCTCCATTTTTAACCCTCTTCTCCTACCAAGACACTCTACTCACTAACTTAATTTTAGTTTCAAACACCAACTACAGAAACTAGCTCCACTAAAGTTTTAGTGACATGGCAGCAGATGTGTCCAAATATATAACTATCCAGATTATAAAATAAATAAAATAAATAAATAAATAACTACCTCCAAGAACTCAAACAGCTCAATAACACCATCTCTAAAAGCAATTCTAGCTCCAGCTACAGATTTCTTTATTGCATCATAGGTAAGACCCCCCTCAATAAGAAGACCATGTGTCTTCTCCCACCTGCAGTGAAGAAAACAGCACACTTACTAACGACAGGAAATTTTAGGTGCTTAAGCATATATTTCACATGTAAATAGCATTTAACTGAGAGTCAAAGGAGAAAATGACATGGTTCGCTTACATACATAGGATCTTCGGGAAAAAAAAACAAATACGTAATAATTTATAGAGAATCTTGAGCAAACTTTCCAACTACTTCAGAGGTTTAGACAAAAGGTAGGTTCATACCCTCCCAAGATATTTGGTTTCAAGTGAGTCAAGCTATGCACACGGGAAATAAGTTAATTTTTGTAATGGTACTAAAAAACATAATGACCATCAAATATCAAAAGAAATAATCATTACTTTTATTAGAGTGAGATCCCAATATCTGTAAGGTGATAGAAGTAATCATGGCAACACATTCAGTAAATGAGATTTTTATAAGTACAAGACTGAGAAAAGAATCAGTCCTACATTTATGTGACTAGGTTCAGAGTCAGTTGGGACAGGTTGAAGCTTTAAACAGAACCATTTCATGATGTAATTTGACTGGGACAGAATTACCAAATCAAAGGCATATCACAAACTACTTTTTCATGGAAAAGGAAAGAGGAAAAGGTATTCTGTAATTTGTTCATAAAGAGAAGATTAATGAAGATGGAAATAGGAGAGTGCAAAAAAAAACCAGTAATAGGATAGAAAGTTTTTAGGTAACAAATAAGATTATTGAGGAAGTGAGAAAGCCAAAAAAAGCCCAATTATGATAGAGATATATTTTAAGAGAGAAAGAAAAGCAGGGGATTGTTAAACAGGATGGAGATATTATGGGTATGGAAGAGCTGTATACTAACCAAAATACGCTCTAAAGAAGAAACAATGATGTTACTTGGACAAGATTGAAAACAAATTTTTAAGTGATAGAATGTCTATTGAATTTCTCAGAATTTAATACAATAGAACCTATTTGATTTATCTCACCTAAGAGCTATAGCCAATGGAGAATTTTTTTTAACCCCATCTAACCGATCCATCCACCTTCAGTGAAAATCATTCACCCAACTGCTTATTCTCCTACATTCTCCTGATCCAATGCTAGAACACATTAAACATAACAATCATACACATCCTACTGCTCCCACTCCACCAATCAAATGGTCTCTCTCTCACCCCCCCCCCCCCACCTCCACATGTGCATGTGTGCATTTGTGCATACATGTAGACATGCACACATGTATATGCATGAATGCATGCATAGATAACAGCATGTTATTTCTTATGGCTGTTACATAGGAGAGCTATCAATGCAGTGAAGATTACTTGATCAGGTGTGGGAAGCCATGAGTTCACCAGGCTTTTGCTGAAATCAAATTTAGTGCCATGTGGAGCCACTACATCTAAAGCCAATTGAACTTAACATGGTCCCCTCTTTACCTCTCCTTCCTTCTGTCCTTTTTCTTAAACTAAAAAATGAACCCTGTCTAGTTTATTTTTTCCCCCAATTCTTTCGCATATACTATCTCCTATTCCCTCCACTTCCGCTGCATTTTTACATAGATTAGTTAATGAGATTCAACTTCATTAGTGAAAATATACAGGGCTGTCAAGGTTTAATGGTTGAATGGCTCTGTGGGAAGCCAAAGTACTAATCAGTTTAGGACCATGGAGATAACAAAAAAGGATATAATTGCAAAAAATCATCTAAGGTGCAGCTTTTTCAGAAAGTACGACTTCAGCCTTAAGCATGTCAAGTGGTAAAAACTAGCATCACTTCTCATAGATGAATGGACATTCACACCTTAACACAAAAGGTATCTCCTTATATGAATACAACAGACTAGCGAAGAACATTAGTCAAAAAAAATTATGTATTACACACAATATTAAAATTTTCAAAGAAAAAAGGAAAACATCAGTTGTTGTCATTAATTTCCTTAGCTATCACAACAGGCAGCCTATCTAGTCACATAGCATTATTCTACTTTCTCCAATAACTTTATCAATTAACTTTCTGCAGTTTCAATTAAAGAAAAGGGAAGGAACCAAGCAGCCAAACAGGAGAAAGAACAGAAAGAGATATCACAAAATATAGAGAGAGTTTCATCTCTTTGGCTTACAGCAAACAAAAAGAAAAGCTGATAGGAAACATCACAAACTAAAAGTCAAAATTGTTACCAATGAGTCCATACAAGACCACAACCACCACAACTACATCCAAGTCCATCTGTACAATAATTAAACATCATACACTGAAAGAAGAAATAACAATTTTACAACTCTGTGTAACAACGATAACTAAAGCATCTATGAACATAGTTTCATAACTGTCCCCGTTCCCTCATAATCCAGCAACCAAATGAATCAAGGGGCTGTTTGGTTGGGGAGAGTTGGGGTCTAGAATCAGAATAAGAATGGGTGACTCCCATTCCAACCATTTGGTTGGGAGGAGTTCCATTCTGATTTCAATTCTGGGATAGAATGGAAATGGCCAAATTTACCTAAAATTGAATCCCTACTCTCCCTTAAAGACTCAAATTTTCATTCCAATTCCGATTCAAATCACAAACCAAAACTTTGGGGGATTTGTCCATTCCAATTCCGATTTCGGTTGCAAACCAAACACCCCCCAAATGTAATTGAAGTGTATATGAACTTTCAAGAAGGTATTCTTATAATAGATCAAACTAAATATATAATTTTACAGCCTTCACACACTACTAATAAGCATGCAGAAACTGCTCAGAGGCCAACAATTGACACAGTCCCAATACAAATTTACTTGCTCTTTTTAAGCCCATGGTATCAAAGACTTGCAAACCAATTGTTTTTGAATTATAAATTTGACCAAAAAATAAAAAAAAATCAAGGTGCATTAGTTATGTCACTTCACGTCAGAACTTATAATATGCATAGCAGTTATCTATATTTACCTACAAAATTGGCCTAAGGTGAAACAAACCTGGACCATTCTAGATTTAGCCAGAAGAAAGTGGCATATTCTGGACTTGAGCCAGGACCAATTTGAACATGAGCACAGAAATCTGATAATATACATGCATTCTCTCCAGCCTCAGTTTGTATGATCCTTTTTGCACCTTTTATTGTTCCTTCTCTCCATTTCAACCCAGTTTGTGTGAGAGAGTCTCAGGCCTTGATGATGAAAAGGTGCACAACTAATCTTAGGGTGGCCAATCAAAAGAGTGTGGAGGGGAAGGGTGGAGACAGGGTAGGAGAGGGAAGATGGAGGGGGGCCTTTGGAGGGGTGTGCCCATTGATCTTAATTTCTAATATTCTTTTATCCACAGTCTACAAGGCCACAATTTGCTGAGGTCTCTGTAATTTCCAGTTAAATATCTTACACGTAATTTATAACCAGCTGATGAGACAAGCCTAGGCCTTACTGGGATCAAAGAAGCTCTTGGATTAGAAGATTCTACCCTTCACAAAAGTTGAAGATCACTCCTCATGATATTTGACTGAGAATTCAGATTCACATCAAGAATCACTACAAGAACCACAAGAAGTGTGCAGTAAAAAATGAGTCTAGAAAGCTGTAAGTTGCACAAAAATAAGGCTTTTTAGGATATATCTGTGGTGAAGCCTTCACATGGAAAGAACCACAAGATGGTCTTTGATCAACATCCAAGAATGAGGGAGGATGTACATGATGACATGACGTCATTCTATATACAATGAAACCAATTACTGGGTGTTGGGTATAAAATACCCACAGCCGAAACCCTCGGCGGAATCGGCATCAGGACAGCTCCGCCCGGACTCCTACGGGAGCCGGGCTCCTCCGCGACATCAGAACGGCTCCGCCCGGACTCCTACGGGAGCCGGGCTCCGCCATCGACAGCAGAACAGCTCCGCCCGGACTCCTACGGGAGCCGGGCTCCGCCTCCGACATCAACTGCTGCACAGCTCCGCCCGGACTCCTACGGGAGCCGGACTCCGCCGCCGACAGCAGAACAGCTCCGCCCGGACTCCTACGGGAGCCGGGCTCCGCCTCCGACATCAACTGCTGCACAGCTCCGCCCGGACTACTACGGGAGCCGGACTCCGCCGCCAATAGCAGAACAGCTCCGCCCGGACTCCTACGGGAGCCGGGCTCCGCCTCCGACATCAACTGCTGCACAGCTCCGCCCGGACTCCTACGGGAGCCGGACTCCGCCGCCGACAGCAGAACAGCTCCGCCCGGACTCCCACGGGAGCCGGGCTCCGCCTCCGACATCAACTGCTGCACAGCTCCGCCCGGACTCCTACGGGAGCCAGGCCCCGCTCTCGGTATGAATTGCCGGTAAGCTCCGTCCGGACTCCTACGGGAGCCGGACTTCACCTCTAACTTTGATTGCAGCACAGCTCCGCCCGGACTCCTACGGGAGCCGGACTCCGCCGCCGACAGCAAAACAACTCCGCCCGGACTCCTACGGGAGCCGGGCTCCGCCATCGACAGCAGAACAGCTCCGCCCGGACTCCTACGGGAGCCGGGCTCCGCCTCCGACATCAACTGCTGCACAGCTCCGCCCGGACTCCTACGAGAGCCGGGCTCCGCTCTCAGTATGAACTGCTGGTAAGCTCCGTCCGGACTCCTACGGGAGCCGGACTTCACCTCTAACTTGGGCTGTTGGTCAGCTCCGTCCGGACTCCTACGGGAGCCGGACTTCACCTCTAACTTTGATTGCAGAGTGCTCCGCCCGGACTCCTACGGGAGCCGGATTCCGCTTTCAGTATCCACTGCGGGTAAGCTCCGTCCGGACTCCTACGGGAGCCGGACTCCACCTACAACCCCAACCGAAAGGAGGACCCTTCCCGGACTTCTACAGAGGCCGGACTCCTACCGCTGCCGAGCCTCGATCAACAGATCCGCGCCCCTTGGCAGATCACAATAACAACCATGATCCTGTTCCACTTCCTGTAGCGGATTCCGCGCGGCTCCATCACCCCCTGCGGCGGACCCATTACTTTCTGGCAGGCTGTGCCAAACGGCCACGATTCTGCTCCGCTCCCTGCGGCAGGTGCTGCACGATCCCACTACTCGCTGACAACTAGCGGCAACGGACGCCGCTCCACTATCTGCAACAGGCCCTACGTGGCAGGCTATGACAATAGCCACGAGTCTACCCCACTACCCTTCGCAATAAATTCCCCTGACCATGGGCGGCCCACTACCAGACGGTTACAAATGTCGCCATCAATCCGTTGCCCCCTCCGCCTATAAAAGGGGGACCCAGATACGTTATTCTCTAAGCTCATTTTCCTATCTCTAAACTCTGCTAAATTCTCCGTTCGAGCACTCCATTCTTGTTGAGGCAGAGAACTGACTTGAGCGTCGGAGGATCTTGCCGGAGCAACCCCACCTCCGGTTTAGACTTCCCTTGCAGGTCCCGGCGGCGACCGCGGCTTCCCCGACTCCAGCTTCTCCGGCGCAAGCAGATTTTTGCACCAACAGGATTGGCGCTAGAGGAAGGGGGTATGTCTTCGCAGCACCCTTGTTCTTAAAGGAGCGCTCAACGGACCCGCTTCCGACCATCTTTTCCGGCGCCCAATCCTCCTTCCCTCATCTGATGCCCTCTCACGAGGTCTCTGCACAACTACCTCCGGCTATGGTCGCCGATAAAGGGTGGCCGGATGACCGGTCTCCGCCGGATTCCGTTAACGTCATCTCGGGGGAATCCCGGCGGGAAGCAATCGGCACATCAGCTGCATCCCTCAAGCGGCAAAAACTTGAAGAACCCATAGCCTTCACTGAAGAAGACGCCCAGGGAGTTCAATTCCCTCACGACGACGCGGTCGTAGTTTCCTTGAACATAGCAAATTACGACGTCCGTCGCATTCTCGTCGACAACGGGAGTTCGGCCGACATCTTGTTCTACAACGCCTTTTCAAGAATGGCCACTCTTGGCGGTCATCTAAGGCCGATTTGCTCCCCTTTAATAGGGTTTACTGGTGACGCCGTTCCGACGGAGGGAATGATAGCTCTAACTGTGACCGCGGGTCAGCATCCAAAGCAGTCCAGAGCCCTGGTGAATTTCCTGGTGGTAAAGGCGCCGTCTGCCTACAATGCGATTTTTGGCCGATCCGGCCTCAATGCCCTCAGAGCTGTTGTTTCAACCTACCATTTGAAATTGAAGTTCCCCACCAGCCAGGGGATCGGAGAAGTTCGGGGAGACCAAGCGCTGGCCAAGCGTTGCTACAACATTGCCTTGCAAAGAAGCGATCAAGCGGACCCCTGTCCGGTCGATGGATTGGATGCTCGCGATGACCTCACTGAAGAGAGGGGCGGACCAATTGAAGATCTAATACCAATCCCTCTGAATGATGGGAACACAGAGCATGTGGTATTAATTGGCTCCAACCTGGGGGAGGAGGTGCGGACGCGTCTTGTGGATTTCCTCCGAAGAAATGCGGACGTTTTCGCATGGGTCCCGGAGGATATGCCGGGGATCGACACAGAAGTCATGGAGCATCATCTGGCGGTCGACCCTAAACATCGGCCGACAAAAGAAAAAATCCGGAGTCATGCCCCGGAGAGGCAGAAGGCAATAGCCGAGGAAGTGGATAAGCTTCTCAAGGCCGGATTTATCAAGGAAGTCAATTATCCTGAGTGGATCTCCAATGTTGTCTTGGTCAAGAAAGCAAACGGCAAGTGGAGGATGTGTATCGACTTCAAAAAGCTGAATAAGGCTTGCCCAAAGGACAGCTACCCCCTTCCCAGGATCGACCAACTGGTGGACGCTACCTCGGGCCATGAGCTTCTCACTTTTATGGACGCGTTCTCCGACTATAACCAGATTAGAATGGCATTGGAAGATGAAGAAAAGACAGCTTTTATCACTAATCGCGGCCTTTACTGCTACAGGGTTATGCCGTTCGGCCTCAAGAACGCGGGCGCAACTTATCAGCGACTGGTGAACAAAATCTTCAAGGAGCAGATCGGCCGAAACATGGAGGTTTACGTGGACGATATGCTCGTGAAAAGCAGGTCTTCCGAAAATCATGTCGACGACCTCGAGGAAACCTTTGGCGCTCTTCGAAAGTACAGAATGAAGCTGAACCCGACCAAATGCGCCTTTGGGGTAACCTCAGGAAAGTTCCTGGGCTTCATGGTATCGGGGCGCGGGATTGAGGCCAATCCGGAGAAAATTCGCGCCATCCAAAATATGACCGCCCCAAGGTCGATCAAGGAGGTTCAGTGCCTCACGGGGAGGATTGCGGCCCTTAATCGCTTTGTCGCGAGGTCGGCCGAACGATGTTTGCCCTTCTTTCAAACCCTCAAGCAGCCGAAGAACTTCTGTTGGACCTCTGAATGCCAACAGGCATTCGAAGAATTAAAAGGCTACCTTAGCTCACCCCCACTGCTGGCGAAGCCCGAACCTGGGGAGGAATTATTTTTGTACCTGGCAGTCTCTCCCACAGCCCTCGCAGCCGTCCTTGTCAAAGAAGAAATGAAAGTCCAGTGGCCGGTCTACTACATTAGCCGTGCGCTGAGGGACGCCGAGACCAGGTATACTAAATTAGAAAAACTGACCTACGCCTTGTTGATTGCAGTTCGGAGACTCCGACCTTACTTTCAAGGGCACACGGTGACACTACTCACCGATCAACCGATCAAGACGGTTTTGCACCGAGCTGATACCTCTGGAAGAATGGCAAAATGGGCAATCGAGCTCACAGAATTCGACATCAACTACAAACCTAGACCAGCAATAAAAGCCCAAATATTGGCAGATTTCATAGTAGAATGCACCATCCCCGAGGAGGCCGAACCTGAGCAAAGCAAAGTTGACGACCTGAAGGCTCGACCGAACTCCCCCAACGAAGAAGCCAGCCCCTCCGATTGCTTTTGGACCCTCCATGTGGACGGATCTTCCAACATGGCAGGTGCAGGTGCGGGGCTAATCTTGGTTAGTCCGGAGGGAGTCGTCGCGGAGTACGCTCTGCGTTTCGAGTTCCCCGCAACGAATAATGGAGCGGAATATGAAGCTCTGATCGCAGGATTAAGGGTCGCCAAAGAGCTTGGAATAGGTCGACTCCGGGTGCACAGCGACTCTCAACTTGTGGTGGGGCAAGTCAGCGGAAGCTATGAAGCACGGGAGGACAGTATGGCCAAATATCTTGAGAAAGTGAAGGAGTTCACCCCCGCCTTTAGCAGTTTCGACATCAGGCAAATTCCAAGGTCGGAGAATACCAGAGCCGATCTTCTCTCCAAACTGGAGACATCGGCCCCGGCCGAATTGCCCAAAGGTGTCCTCTTTGAAGTTTTAAAACATCCGAGTACGGAAGAACCACGGCCCGTAATGGAGATCGACCACGAGCCCAGCTGGATCGACCCACTGACAACCTATCTTAAAGATGGGATCCTCCCCCAGGACGCGAAAGAGGCCCGGAAGCTCCGAAATCAAGCCTCCCGGTACATCCTTTATGAGGGCAAATTGTACAAAAGATCGTACTCCTTGCCCCTCTTAAGGTGTCTCCGGCCCTCAGAAGCTGATTACGCTTTATGGGAAGTACACGAGGGAGCCTGCGGAAGCCATTTGGGTGCCAGATCTTTATCCCACAAGCTACTCCGCCAAGGGTATTACTGGCCAACAATGCATCACGATTCGATTGAATACGTCAAAAAGTGTGATCGATGCCAGAGATACGCCAACATCCAGAGACAACCCGCTACCGAGCTCACACCCTTGAATGCCCCATGGCCTTTTGCACAGTGGGGGATGGATATTCTTGGCCCCTTTCCCATGGCGTCCGGTCAAAGGAAGTTTCTCCTTGTAGCGATCGACTACTTCACCAAATGGATCGAGGCCGAGCCACTAGCAAAAATCACAGAAGCGAAAGTGCAGGATTTCGTCTGGAAATCAATCGTATGCAGGTTCGGTTTGCCTAGAACCCTAATTACTGATAATGGACGGCAATTCGCGGGAGCCAAATTTGCTGAATTCTGTGAAGATCTAAACATCTCCCACAACTTCACATCAGTGGCCCATCCTCAGGCAAACGGCGAAGCTGAGGTAACTAACAGAACCCTTTTGCAGGGAATTAAGACAAGGCTTGAAAGAGCGAAAAGAACTTGGACGGACGAGCTTTATCATGTGCTATGGGCGTACCGAACTACCCAGAGGTTGCCTACAGGGGAGACTCCCTTTGCTTTAGCCTTTGGTACGAAAGCCGTCATCCCGATCGAGCTTAAACTCCCGTCGGCACGAGTCGGGGCATTCGACGAACCCCAAAACGCACAAAGTCTCAGGGCCAACCTCGACCTGCTGGAAAAAAGGCGGGAGATTGCTCAGGTTCGGATGGCAGCCTACAGACAGAAAGTTGCCCGGTATTACAACGCCCGAGTCAAGAACAAGACATTTAAAGCAGGAGATCTAGTGCTCCGACGAGCTGCTGTCTCGCAACCACAGAGCCAGGGGAAACTTGCCCCGAACTGGGAGGGACCTTACGAGGTCAAGGAAGTAGTTCGGCCCGGAACTTATTATCTTAAGGAGCTCGGAGGAGCCGACCTCCCGCGACCATGGAACTCAGAGAACTTACGGATGTACTACCAGTAATTTCGTCCCAATCAAAAAATGCGTGCCATATGTCTTAGGACAATTCAAGCAAACTGTATCAAAAACAAAAGGGCAACCTCTTAAAGTCGAAGGCCCGGTTCCTTTAGACCGGATAGGGGGAGAGGCCTTACAACGCCCATATGTGCCCCCACAGCCCTGTTAGGGACAGGAGGAGAACCTCGCCCTAACTTGAGCAAAGTCAAAGGCCCGGTTCTTTTAGACCGGATGGGGGGAGAGGCCTTACAACGCCCATATGTGCCCCCACAGCCCTGTTAGGGACAGGAGGAGAACCTCGCCCTAACTTGAGCAAAGTCAAAGGCCCGGTTCTTTTAGACCGGATGGGGGGAGAGGCCTTACAACGCCCATATGTGCCCCCACAGCCCTGTTAGGGACAGGAGGAGAACCTCGCCCTAACTTGAGCAAAGTCAAAGGCCCGATTCTTTTAGACCGGATGGGGGGAGAGGCCTTACAACGCCCATATGTGCCCCCACAGCCCTGTTAGGGACAGGAGGAGAACCTCGCCCTAACTTGAGCAAAGTCAAAGGCCCGATTCTTTTAGACCGGATGGGGGGAGAGGCCTTACAACGCCCATATGTGCCCCCACAGCCCTGTTAGGGACAGGAGGAGAACCTCGCCCTAACTTGAGCAAAGTCAAAGGCCCGGTTCTTTTAGACCGGATGGGGGGAGAGGCCTTACAACGCCCATATGTGCCCCCACAGCCCTGTTAGGGACAGGAGGAGAACCTCACCCTAACTTGAGCAAAGTCAAAGGCCCGGTTCTTTTAGACCGGATGGGGGGAGAGGCCTTACAATGCCCATATGTGCCCCCACAGCCCTGTTAGGGACAGGAGGAGAACCTCGTCCTAACTTGAGCAAAGTCAAAGGTCCGGTCCTTTTAGACCGGATGGGAGGAGAGGCCTCGCAACGCCCATATGTGCCCCCACAGCCCTGTTAAGGACAGGAGGAGAACCTCGCCCTAACTTGAGCAAAGTCAAAGGCCTGGTCCTTCTAGACCGGATGGGGGAGAGACCCCACAGCGCCCTAAAGCGCCTCCGCAAGCCAGGCTAATAACGCGAGGAGGACCTCACGCCGGCCCGAGCAAAACGAAAGGCCCGGACTCCTACGGGAGCCGGATCCCAGCGACAAAGAAGACTTCACCCGGACTCCTACGGGAGCCGGGTTCCGCTCTCTGTATCAGCCGCTGGTAAGCTCCGTCCGGACTCCTACGGGAGCCGGACTTCATCTTTAACTTTGATCGCAGAGGACCCCGCCCGGACTCCTACGGGAGCCGGGGAATGCCTCCAACATCAGCTGCAGAACAGCTCCGAGGGAAACGAAAGGTTCCGCCCGGACTCCTACGGGAGCCGGGCTCCATCGACGACTTCAGCTACGGGACAACCACGCCCGGACTTCTACGGAAGCCGAACTTTGCCTAGGACTTTGGTTGCAGGAAAACGAAAGCTTTACCCTGGCCCCTACGAGAACCAAGCTACTACAACTTCAGGAGGACTTCTCCGCTCGGACTCCCAAGGGAGCCGGACTCAGCTCCGACTTCAACAGAGAAGAAACCCAAGCAAAAAGGAAAGCAAACAGTGCCCGAAGGCAACGAAAGCCTGGACCCCCAAATTCAAGCCCTAGGGGGGACTTCGGGCCCGAAGGGCCCCAAGCGAGCCCGCAGCCGTCAATGGAATCACAATTGGGTATCTTCGAACGGCGTAAGAACTGAAAAAGTAGCTCGGCAAACGATAACCCCACTGAAGAGGCCGCCGACGACCTCGGGACGACGTGACACAGACGAAGAGAAGGAAAGGAAAATGAAGAAGTTCGACAGACAACTATTTAACGCGAGATGCAGACGAGGTACCAAAATCTCTTTTTCATTTAACAAAAGTATACGTTACAGGACCCGGTGGGTCAGAAAAAAGAGAGAAAAAGAAGATACACGTCATTACAAGTCTCGCAAGCACGGTTCGGGCAGGACGAACCGGAGGCCGCTACGAACTCCTCTCTCCGTCTCTATCCTTCTCAGTCGCGTTCTCCAATGCGTGTAACAGCTCTCGCCCCATCTCGCCTCATTCTGTTTCCGAAGTCCCAACCCTGGCGGGAAAGGGGTGGGATAGATCTCCGGAGGCGGTAAGAGCAATGGCGGCAGTAGCGAAGACCTGTTTCAAGAAGAACCGGAGTCACCTCGGAAGCGGTAGCAACGCCAGAGATGTGCCTCATCTCCGAACGCCCCACAACAGCCGCCACCCAAATTGCTCCGGCAAGGTCGGCATGCGCTACTTCCACCGTCCCCGCAACAAGTTCTACTGCCCCACCGTCGACGCCGACCGCCTCTGGTCTCTCGACCCCGACGGCGTCAAGGATCCCGTTATGGCTTATGACGACTGCTCTGCCCTCTTGACCGGTATCACCCCGCCTTGCTACTCCGAAATTCGCGGGCAGAATAGCTTCACCAACAGCCCCCGTTATTAAACCCCTGTTGTTGAAGGAATTCTTCCTCGGGCCCCCTTTAAAATGATAGAAATTCTCACTGGCAGCCATTCTCCTCCTCGCCTTCCTCCAAGCCCTAAACATTCCCTCAAGAACGGCTTCCGGGGTGGAGGACATGGCGTAGGGACCCTCAGAGAAGAATTGGGGGGGCTGAAGGAGGCAAGGACTGGTGCGAGGGAAACAAGACTCTCAGACGAAAGAAAAGCGCCAGGATGAAGCCACGAAAGGACTGAGGGGTTTAAATAGCCGACGGATCCTAGCGCAGTTATGGCGGCGAGTATTCCCGGGCCAGCTAGTGTGTGCCACGTGTCGCGCTTATCCACTTCGTTGCTATCGAGGGTTGACCGCTCACAAATTCTCGTGGCACGACGCTTGGGATCGCGTTCTAACGGGGGTTCCGAAAAGACTCTTCACCGAGAAGCGGGCTATGACGTACACGCATTAAACGCCAAAATATCTGGAGGCGGCAGTGCGCAGGATTCGAAGGGACGGTTCCGGCTGTACCCATCTTTCTCTCTGTGTACTTCCCTCGCTTGAAATTCAAACTCGGAAGTAGGGGGACTGGTGTTGGGTATAAAATACCCACAGCCGAAACCCTCGGCGGAATCGGCATCAGGACAGCTCCGCCCGGACTCCTACGGGAGCCGGGCTCCTCCGCGACATCAGAACGGCTCCGCCCGGACTCCTACGGGAGCCGGGCTCCGCCAACGACAGCAGAACAGCTCCGCCCGGACTCCTACGGGAGCCGGGCTCCGCCTCCGACATCAACTGCTGCACAGCTCCGCCCGGACTCCTACGGGAGCCGGACTCCGCCGCCGACAGCAGAACAGCTCCGCCCGGACTCCTACGGGAGCCGGACTCCGCCGCCAACAGCAGAACAGCTCCGCCCGGACTCCTACGGGAGCCGGGCTCCGCCTCCGACATCAACTGCTGCACAGCTCCGTCCGGACTCCTACGGGAGCCGGACTCCGCCGCCGACAGCAGAACAGCTCCGCCCGGACTCCCACGGGAGCCGGGCTCCGCCTCCGACATCAACTGCTGCACAGCTCCGCCCGGACTCCTACGGGAGCCAGGCCCCGCTCTCGGTATGAATTGCCGGTAAGCTCCGTCCGGACTCCTACGGGAGCCGGACTTCACCTCTAACTTGGACTGCTGGTAAGCTCCGTCCGGACTCCTACGGGAGCCGGACTTCACCTCTAACTTTGATTGCAGCACAGCTCCGCCCGGACTCCTACGGGAGCCGGACTCCGCCGCCGACAGCAAAACAACTCCGCCCGGACTCCTACGGGAGCCGGGCTCCGCCATCGACAGCAGAACAGCTCCGCCCGGACTCCTACGGGAGCCGGGCTCCGCCTCCGACATCAACTGCTGCACAGCTCCGTCCGGACTCCTACGAGAGCCGGGCTCCGCTCTCAGTATGAACTGCTGGTAAGCTCCGTCCGGACTCCTACGGGAGCCGGACTTCACCTCTAACTTTGATTGCAGAGTGCTCCGCCCGGACTCCTACGGGAGCCGGGTTCCGCTTTCAGTATCCACTGCGGGTAAGCTCTGTCCGGACTCCTACGGGAGCCGGACTCCACCTACAACCCCAACCGAAAGGAGGACCCTTCCCGGACTTCTACAGAGGCCGGACTCCTACCGCTGCCGAGCCTCGATCAACAGATCCGCACCCCTTGGCAGATCACAATAACAACCATGATCCTGTTCCACTTCCTGTAGCGGATTCCGCGCGGCTCCATCACCCCCTGCGGCGGACCCATTACTTTCTGGCAAGCTGTGCCAAACGGCCACGATTCTGCTCCGCTCCCTGCGGCAGGTGCTGCACGATCCCACTACTCGCTGACAACTAGCGGCAACGGACGCCGCTCCACTATCTGCAACAGGCCCTACGTGGCAGGCTATGACAATAGCCACGAGTCTACCCCACTACCCTTCGCAATAAATTCCCCTGACCATGGGCGGCCCACTACCAGACGGTTACAAATGTCGCCATCAATCCGTTGCCCCCTCCGCCTATAAAAGGGGGACACAGATACGTTATTCTCTAAGCTCATTTTCCTATCTCTAAACTCTGCTAAATTCTCCGTTCAAGCACTCCATTCTTGTTGAGGCAGAGAACTGACTTGAGCGTCGGAGGGTCTTGCCGGAGCAACCCCACCTCCGGTTTAGACTTCCCTTGTAGGTCCCGGCGGCGACCGCGGCTTCCCCGACTCCAGCTTCTCCGGCGCAAGCAGATTTTTGCACCAACACTGGGCATTATTATGCTGAAAAACTGGGAAGCACCGCTCTGAAATAAAACAGCTATTCAGCAATATTATCATCCTTGAGCTAATAAGATCAACTTGAAAGTTATATAGACAACTACTGTTGGCAAGGCGCTTGCACTGGAGTTCAATATTCGATATTGTTGAGAAGCTTTGAGTGCTTCTGTGGTTCATGTTGCTTTTCACCTCATATGGAAAGAGACACTGAGGTCTTTTTGCACTTTCAAGGCATATCGTGGACTCAAAGCATCCAAACAGATAGAAAATGCTATCTTTATCAAATTCAATACTTTTAAGAATGAGACTTTCTTATCCAAACATAACATGAAAGTGCTGTCAAAGGTAATATATAATCACATTATTGGGAGCTTTTAAATTTTTATAAAGCATACATCATTAAAAAAAAATAACATGCCTCTTCTACTAAGCTCAAGAATGGTAGCACAAATGCATGTGGCAAGAATAATAATAATGAAAAAACTTGACAAACTGAATATTGCACCCAACAAGTTGCTTTTCTTTATAGAGAACTATAGCTAGACGAGTATAGTTCTAAAGGTATGTAATTAAAATGATGATTATAGTCTTAGTTATCCAAACAATTAGTCACCAGACCCCAAATTCGAGAGAAATTAGAAAATCTTATTACTCAATCAAGTTCCTACATTGTGAGATGTGTTCCTTCTTGAAAAGCATTGGACACAGAAACACAAAGCATATGAGTAAATTATGTGCATCAGGGAAGAAAGCATGAAATTAGTTTAATATCATTCATATAACAACAACGGTTGTGCTTGCTAGTTGAGAACACAAAAAAAATAGTCATAATCCAACATGGATGCTCCCTACATGTATCAAAGACTAGTTTCATGGGTGAGAAATGTAAGAAATGTAAAAGATCTAAGCCAAACTATAAATGGCATAGGGCATGATCCTAAATATTGGTATCTTTTAGTACAAGCCTATGACAATTAGTTAACATATGCACCCACGCATACAAACCACAAGTCAACATGTGCACACCTACTTACATGCACATCCTCAATCATATTTGCACACAAATTTAAATAACAGTTAGTCACCCGAGCTTTTTTATGTACACTTGTAGCAGAAGTACCAATAGCATTAATGCATGTAATATCAAATCCATTTTGCCCATAGAACAATTGATGGCCATCCATGTTTAAGGAAATCAAAAGCAGGTGAAAAGAACTTCAACTGTGTGAAAGTTAGTGAAGCTGGTCTAGTCCGTAACAAATTGGTGGATTTCCTCTCATTGATAGAAAAGCTATTGAACTATTAATAAGATAGGGAAGAAAATCAATCTAAGGGTATGTGAAGCAAGTTTGCATATACCACTCTTCCATTAGCTTTGTTTTCTCTTCAATGGGTATTGTGGGTGAGTACTCCAATGGGTGATAGTATTCATACAATGCTTGCCTCTTGGCATCATACTCTGGGTTCCCCTGCTGCAACAACCCATGGCTGCCTACTCCAAAACACCAAAGAACAATCAAAACCAAACACGTTACACTCTAGACACAATTTTTCACTGAATGGAGAAGAGACATACTCTGGCCGCGGCAACCATCGATCCAATACCTTGTAAGCGTACCATCAAAATCAGCAATCACCTAAAAAAAGTCAAAAAGAAACGAAAGATCAGATAACTTGACACTGAAATGATTACAAAATGGATTACAAGAACAAAACCAAACGAAAAAAAAAAAACACCTGGAGCTTGCTCGTGCCGGCATTCCGGATTGCGGCCTTCTTCTTCTCCAATGATTCTGGATCTCGGATCACGACCTCTGAAGACATGATGGTGGGATCTCTGGATCCTTCTCTCGCTCCAAGAGTGTTGGAACAGGAACACCGGTGCCGGCAAGAGCAAACCCTAGAAGGAGGGAGGAGGAAGGGGATAAGGGAAAGATGAACGAAAGTTTGATGCGGAAATGCGTGAGAGAGGAGACGGGGGAATGCGGGCCGAGGGTAGGCTTTGGGGCGGGAGTGGAGGATGGCTTGGAGGGGACGGTGGAGCATAAGGCCGCCTTGGAGGAGGATGGAGCCTACGGTACCGTCGATGGAACGCAGTCCTCCGGGCCTCATGAGTCATGAGATGGGCCGGACGGATGCATAAGGAAAACCGGCAGCTGCAGTCGTTGGCTGGGCCGGTGGAGGGAACATACAAGTAGTGGATTTTTGTTGTGTTTTTCAGCTTTTTGATGCACAAAATGGTATTGTTGTACGGTATAAAACTAGTTTATAACTCCACGCCATGAGTGCTATTTTTTTTCAAAAAAATATTTTATTTTATTAATTTATTAATATCTATATTATATATATTTTAAAATAATTAAAATAATTAAAAAATATATTTTATGCATAGTATGAATTATAAATTATTTATAAGTTATTTTATTTTTTTCTAAATTTAAGATTTCTCATGGGTCTCTTACCGTCTAGCTTCTCCTAAAATCCTCATTGTTACGGTAGTATCGTGGATACCTCAGATCTGTTGTGCTATCATTGCTACCTAAGATCAATGAGCTATCTTCGCGGTTGCCGACCCAGATATCGATCTGAGGTATGTAGAGTAGACCTATTTTTATCCAGTCAATTGTGCAGCCTATCTGACACGTGAGCTCCCTCCGTTGCCTCAGCCAATCGATTCCGTAACACATGCAACAGCTATCCACCCTATGGATAAGCTCGGACATAACTAACTCCCCCTAATCTCGTGGAAGCATATAATTTTGCAGAAACAAATAAAGGCTAGAATATCTCGTCCATTAACAGTACGTCCAACAACCCGATAATCTTGAAACTGCATATTCCCACAGTTATCCAACTATATCCTCTATAAATAACTAAAGCCCCGAGGACCCAGGTAAGTAGTCCCTCTCAGAGAACCCATTGCTGCTCCCTTTGTCTTCTGAAATCTGACATGAGCATTGAAAAATCCTCGTCGGAGCGAGAACCTCCGATTTAGACTTGCTTTGCAGGTCACTCGAGCACCACCGCGCAAGGCCCAGTCGCCCATCTTCCGATCTCAACAAAAACGAGCAGCAACAGATAGAGGAAGGGCGTAATCTTTACATTATGTCACTAAAGTGCATTTCATCTCGTCTCTCCAATGCAGCCATCTCTTGTCAGGCGGGAAGCCAGGCTGACAGTCAGGTACAGCCATTGACGATGAAGACTCATCTGCCAACCTAGCCAGCACTGGTGACGGTGGATTAATTCAACCTGCTCTTCCAGCAGGTCCAAAATTTGATAACCGCTATTCAAACGGTCCAGACTATGACGACCGCCACCACAACCAAAGCAATTACGGGTGCTTCCTCAAAGCCCATAGAGAAGGCAAACCCACCAAAGCCACCTCAGGATCTGGGAACCAGCAAAGCGACAACCTCCCAGTCCGCAATCGAGGCATGATTCAACTCCTGATTGTCATTTTCCTCAGCACTCCGATGTCTGCACCGTCTGAGATATGGCCATAGAAAGATGATTCCAATTGCTCGACAAAAAGATCAACAATGCTCTTAATAATAATTCCTCGACGCAGCCCTACGAAGGGTTCAACAATGAGCCACCCTTCATGTTGGAGATAATACAGGAGTCACTCCCTCAGCACTTCAAGGTGCCCCAATTTGAGACCTATGACAGGACCGCCGACTCCATCGATCATTTGAAGACCTTCAAGACAGCGATGCTCTTTCAGAGAGCAACAGATGCCATCTTCTGTCGAGCCTTCCTCACTACTCTCAAGGAGGCTACTCGATAGTGGTATTCGAGCTTGAAGCTGGCCTTCATTCACTCTTTTGAAGAGTTATGTCCGGCCTTCATCGGTCACTTTGTTAGTAGCCGACGATAGTAGAAGCGATCTAACTACCTCCACACCATCAAGTAGAGGGAGGGTAAGTCAATCCGCACCTTTGTCAATTGTTTTAATGTGGCAACCTTGAAAGTCCACGATCTAGACCAGTCGACTGTGATGGCCGCAATGATGGGCAGCCTACTGAAGAACGATCTTAAAAAGTCATTAATAAAGACTTATCCCCAAGACTTTCCAAATATGCTTGCCCGTGGAGAGAAGTACGCAAGCACGAAAGAGATTTTCACAGAAGACATGTTAGATGTATATCTTAGAAGCCAATTTGACTGACATATTATAATAAATTTAGGACATAATTTTATACTTAATTCATTAATTTGATCGATAAAGGACAAGTTTGATTTTCATTCAAGTATGATGTATCCTTGAATCGTTCATGAAATTAACATTTTGATACATATTCTCAAAGTGTTGAGAATTAGAAATATGTATATAATTCTTAAATACTTCCGATCATAGTATCATCATAAGGATGGTAATCGATCAGGATAGATCAGTACATAGATCGCTTCTTTTGGGATAAATGAGTCTCTGGTCTACAGTGTAAAGACACTTAGCGATGAGTGTGGATAGTTATTAGAGAATAACTAGTACTGAACGTGACTATACGAGAGATCACTTAGATTTCTACTCGATCGTCAGTGATTGTCTCGATGCTGTAGTTGTGTGAATGGTCCTTTGACTTACGATGATATGACTGCTTGCAGTGAGACTGTTGGAGTTTGACTGATACATAAATATGATCTCAATGAGTCCTTATAATGGATGTTGGCGATAGTTGATCCACTGTAGGAGTAGAGTATGTATCTAGATAGAATCTATCGATCTTGATAGAGAGTAGTCTTATAAGATTTGAGAGGTTAAGTCCGAGAGTCTATGGCCACAATAGTGTGATTGGTAGACAAGAGCTTTCATAAGGATTGCAATTGGACTTGAGCTAATCGAATCTATCATATGACTAATGATGAGGTTTGATGATTTATCCATGACCTACTATCTAGTCAGGATTCACGATAGAGAGACTAAATTACATGTGAACTATACCTTGATGTTCTTTTTCGGTTCTGCTAGATTGCCACTATGTAGGAAGGGAACAGTTTTTCTCCAGAATACTCACGTTGCATCTAAAAATTTTTTCTAATATTCTACTTATTTAAGGATCAAATCCTTACCTGAATCACAGTGGAACTAGAGATTAAATCTCAAATTATCTGATGTAAACCTTCTGGAGGTTTGGATGTGTAGACCCTCTACTTCGCATGAATGCCAAACGCCGCAGGAAAGTGAGATGAACTCCAATCCAATTGTCTTCACAACATAATCAATCGAGGGATGAGATGTGCTAGTGTGACACCTCACACTAGTAGGTGGGATGCCCAAAGAGACCCCACGCCTAAAGGAAGAGGGGCAGCAACAAGAGGACAGGCCAAAGGGAAGATAGGACCTCTCTCTCTTCTCGCGCATCTCTCTCTTTTTTCTATTCTCTCAATTTGATTTATTTGCTATGCTATTGCTATTGTATCCAGAGATAGAGATCCTCTCTATTTATAGATAATTCTCATGATCCAATAAGATTAGGACTCCTAATTCAAATCTGATTTAAATTGATCCAATACTCATGAAAGAATGATTCCTTTATGAGATATAATTATCATCACATATGACAATCAACTTGCACCCAATCTTTCACCCACTTGGGATGCCTCAAATAAGCACCAAACCAGATTTTGGTCATATTTCATGAGGGGGTATCTCAGTGCAAGTATGAATACTCATATTCCATCCAAAATAGGTCCGATTCGAATCTGATTCGAAGCTGGTTCGAAATAATTTCGAAAGACTGTCAATCCCAAACTCTTTAAGACTTTTGTACCAAGTCTAACTTGAATTTTGGATCCATTTAAGTCTAATTAATTTAGATCTAATCTGAAATTAATTAGTACTTAAATCCAATCTTTCATATATTTCATGAATCATAGATCAGAAACTGTTTATCCTCAGGATCGAACCTGAACCTCATGTGTAGTGCTAGCCAGACATAGTCAACTCTTCAATCCCGTTTGATCCATAATTTAATTCTTAATTAGGTTAGCTTATATGTTCAATCAAGTCAAGTACTTCCAAATTGGACATATAAACATAGGTCAATTTCTTCCTACTTTGTCTGACTTCTGTGCATGACTCCATAGGTTCAAACACTAAGCCGGTAGCACAGGAACCAATTTCTACACTAATCAAGATACATCTAGCAATAGTTTTCAACATTCAGATAAGTCGAATTATTACAAAAAAATATTTTAGAATCTATACATATGGTTACCGCATAATTTATCTTTTTGACCCTGGATGCTCTAAGATGGTCTCAGGTTAACTGTCAACTGAGATTGCTTCATCCGCATTGTATTTCAACCTTTCAAATCCATCTCATAGATTATCCTGACCAAGACTTTACTAAATTAAAATACAGTAATACATAAACTTCAATAATTCGGAGAGATCAATCCCATCTTGATCTACATACAGACTTTGTAAGTACTTGACTGTACCCAGTAGCCTTCCATCACTACATTAAAAATCTAGGTAGTCCGACACCAAAGCATAGTGAGTTGCTTGCAAGTCACTATGGTGATCTCAGATCTGAAGGATACTTATATCCATGTATTTCGCGAGCAGCTCTTGACAGCAGAATGCTCAGCAGGTGAGTCACTTATTTAGCAACGATATACTCCTATATCTCACATGTATGCCATAACAGTATCACCATACTCTTTGGTTGAGAGGACAACCAACTCATATGGCACACAACGACCTCCACTCAATAAACATCATTGTTCTGTAATGATGTATCATTTGGTCGTGAATATGTTTAAAAATTATATGATAAATTCTCTCTTTATCGTACACTAGCATAGTTCTAGGGACTTCATCACAGTACAAGAGCTTAAGGAAGATGTCACTTTGTGATGAAAAATATCAGAATAACTATTATTCAATTAATCAATAATTTATATACAAGGATGAACTCAATCATCACACAATTGATTTTAAGACATAATTTCCAACAACTCTCACTTGGACTAAAGCCAATCGGGGCATATCTTATACCCATCTTCCATTTGAAGTTATCAAACTCTTTGATCCTGAGAGCTTTAGTAAAAGAGTCGGCTAGGTTCTCTTTTCCATCGATTTTCTGAAGCTCGACGTCATCTCAGTTCATGATCTCTCACACCAGATGATAGCGGTATAGAACATGCTTGGTGCGATGGTGCGACTTGAGTTCTTTCGCTTGAGCTATGACATTAGAGCTGTCACAGTACAGCAGGATAGGACCATCAATGGAAGGTATAACTCTCAGCTCGATGATAAATTTTTGCAACCATACTGCCTCCTTTACAGCATCCGATGCAGCAATATATTCTACTTCGTATACAGAATCGGCCACAATATATTACTTGAAACTCTTTCAGCAAACAGCTCCTCCATTCAAGCTAAATATGCAGCTCGATATGCTTCTGCTGTCATCACAATCTGATTGAAAACTAGAATCAGTATATCCCATAAGTTTTAGATCAGAGTCTCCATAGATAAGCTATTAGTCTTTAGTATTTCTCAAATACTTAAGAATTATTTTCACAATCTTTCAATGCTTCTCATCCGGATCAGATTGGTACCTACTCACTACCCCTAGTGAATAGGCCACATCCAGCCTCATACATGTCACAGCATACATGATAGATCCCACTGTTGAAGTATATGATATTCTACTCATGCACTCTCTCTCCTCAGGAGTTGTCGGACAATCTTTCTTGGAAAGAGTAATTACATAGTCTATCGAAAGATAGCCTTTCTTGGAATTATCCATGTTGAACCGCTTCAATAAGACATCAATGTACATGGATTGGGACAATCCAAGCAACCTTCTGGATCTATCCCTATAGATCTTCATCCCTAAGATGTAGGATGCTTCTCTCAAGTCCTTTATGGAGAACTGTGATGATAACCATAGCTTCACACTCTGCAAAGTTGGGATGTCATTTTCTAATAACAGTATGTCATCCACATACAGCACAAGAAAAATAATCACAGAATCGAAAGTCTATTTGTAGATGCAAGGCTCTTCTTCATTCCTAATGAAGTCATATATTTTAATCACCTTATAAAAGTACATGTTCCAACTCTTCGATGTTTGCTTAAGTCCATAAATAGACTTTTTCAGCTTGCACACTTTTGACTCGTCTGTGGATGTGAACCCTTCAGATTGTATCATATATACATCTTCTTCCAGTTCTTCATTAAGAAAAATAGTTTTGACATCCATCTACCAGATCTCATAATCTGTGTGCAGCGATAGCAAGCATAATCCGGATGGACTTGAGCATTGTTATAGGAGAAAACGTCTCATCATAGTCAATACCATAATACTGACGGTAATCTTTGACAACTAGATGGGTTTTATAGATCTCTACCTTCACATCCGCTCCTCTTTTCCTCTTGAAAATTTATTTATATCCTATGAGTTTTATCCCTTCAGACAGATTAACTAGTGTCCATACACTATTGATCTCAATGGACTCCATCTTGGACTTTACGGTCTCAAGCCATTTTTGAGAGTCGGGCCTTTGCATGGCCTTCATATAGATGATCGGATCCTCATCATTTTCATCAAGTTCAATGGAATCATCATCCCAGACTAAGAAATCGTAGTATCTATCCGACTGATGTGGTACTCTACTGGATCTCCTTAATGGTGCCTCTATCGATTTTAGATTCGATTCACCAATCAAATCCAATTCTGTATGTGTCGGTTCTTTCACCTCATGAACTTCATCAAGTTCAATTTTACATGCATTATTTTCTTCACCAAGAAACTTTTTTTCAAAAAGACTGTCCGATTGCTAACAAACACCTTTTATTCTACAGCGAGGTAGAAGTAGTACTCTTTAATTTCCTTTGGATGCCCTACAAACAAGCATCTATCGAACTTCGGTCTAAGCTTATCTATTTTTAAATGCTTGACGTAAGCTGGATACCTCCAGACCCTAAGGTGTGAGAGCACTGACTTACGTCCAGTCCATATTTCATATGAAGTTTTATTGATAGACTTGCTAGGCACCTTATTCAAAATATAGCAGGCAGTCTCTAGAGCATATCCCCAAAAGGAGATTGACAGACTAAAAAAGTCCATCATGGACCGGACCATGTCTAACAAGGTTCGATTCCTCCTCTCGAACACACCATTATATTATGGTGTTTCAGGAGGAGTCCATTGTGAGAGAATCTCATTCTCTTCCAGATATGTCAGAAATTCACTAGTAAGGTATTCACCTTCCTGGTCTGACTGAAGGATCTTAATACTCTTTTCAGTTTGTTTCTCTACTTTATTATAAATTTGTAACCAAGTTTGGCCAAAAGGCCTACAAAGATGATATTCATCATAAAGAAGGGACAATAATGACAATCATCCAACATGACCCTACTGGACTCAAAGATAAGCTGTAAAGTTTCTAAGATCAGAACTGGAACAAGACTTCCATCTCCAATGTTAAGGAACCGCTCATCCTCTCGAAATTTTTTACTTACCTGTAGTCCCTGCAACGAATTGCCTATATTAATAGGACTTTCAATATCCAATATCTAGGTAGTAGTATCATAAATAGAGAAATTATAAAGTGTTATCATATAAATACCTTGTGAAGCAATCACTTATCTCTTTCTGTTATTTTTAGGCCTGTTTGGGTCAAGGGTGGCTATATAAGCCGGACACTTCCTTTTTCAATGATCCAACTTTTTACAAAAGAAGCACTCTGCTTAGCTCTTGTCAACTTTTGACAGTTTGCTTTGCTTGAGATCGACGGCATGGGATTTCTGTATTTTTTTCTTCTTTTCTCTCTTGGAGGATCGATACCCTGCAGATGAACCTCCCACTAAATTCACTGGCTCTTTCTGGAGCTAGTGATCCTTCTTAAAAGTCTGCAGTAATCTTAGCAAACCATGGTAGTTTACCGCAGGCTTCGTCATTCTATAATGACTGAGAAAGGATAGGATTTCGATAGCGAATTGAGGATAACATCCTTGCCTAACTGTTCATATAATGAAAAGTCAAATTTGCTAAGACGTTCAATCTGCTCAATCATGTACAATACATGATCGGTGACTGAAGCTCCCTCTCGCATATGGGTATTGAACACTACGCAGGAGGTTTTATGTCTCTCCACATCCTCAGAGGTGTCGAAGGACTTATTCAATATTTGAACCATCTCCTCAGGCTGCGCATCCTCGAACTTACAACTAAGTTCATCATTCATAGCTGCTCTCATCACGCAATGCACAGTCATGCGATCATTGAGTCACTTCATGTAAGTGTCTCTCGCAGCACGAGGAGTATTGGCTGCAGGTTCTTCAGGTGCCTGATCCATAAGGATATATAAAATCCTTTCATGCTCCAACACGATCTTCAACTTTCGATATCAGTTATCGAAGTTGGGTCTAGTGAGCTTGTCGCTGTCTAACAGTGAACAGAGGGATAATGTGTTGGCCATAACTGAAAGAAAAAAATACTAGCCTATTAGTATATGAATTATTTTTAATTCTGAAGATATAGATTTTAGTCTAAAGATTCTTTCATTATTTTTAACGATTTGGTAGCCTCTACCTCCAACTTGAGGAATTACATTAATTTCTTAGTGGGTACTAGAATCCACATGGACTGCATTAGGATCCGAGTGTGGCTCGACCAATCTTAATGCATCCATGGGTAGGTTCATAATCAATTATTTCTCTAAATAACTTCTAGCAATGGGTTCTGCCCCAAGTGTCCCTTCAGCAGGCGTGTGGTGTCTCCACTGAAAATCTTGGTTAGGTCCAACCATTAATATGACACTCCAAGTGTATCCAACTAATGGATGTCTAGGCCTGAGTGTGGCTCGACCAACCTGAGCATTGATCTGAAGATACATCATGATGGTCATATGATGAATGACAAGTCCAATATGTAATAGACACCAGGTATGTGGCGCCTTCAATGCCTATTTAGAATATTGGACTCATTATTACACACCTTAATAGGAGGCAATGATCAAGTTATCTCATAACTTTATTATTTTATAGACCTAATAATTTAGAGGATTTGATTTAATTGATCTGAAAATAAGAGAAGAAATTGATCTGCAAGCTGTAAATCCTTCCACTAACTTCACCAAGTCATGTAAAGGATTAAGCACAAGCTGGTCTAAAGATACATAAATTATTCACACTGATTCACCTTAATGGCATGGGTCTGCATGAATCGACTAGTGATCTAATCAAAATATAATCTACCATGTTAGCCAGATAAGTGAGATCAATGGGAGGGATCTGCCCTTAACTCACCGTAGACGCATCAGGGTGAATAGCTCTCAATTAAAAATCACTTGATCGAATCTGCCAAACTTACCTTAGACACCAACTGGTTAATTAATTTCGATTGGGCACACCAGAAGATTCGGGCTCAACCACAAAGCTATGATCATGGTCCATTTATTAGAATCAAACATATAGACTTGATCAAACTTTAACTATTGATATTGATTTAAAAAAATACTGACCTAATCTAATTCAACACTTGATAGATTTAATCAATTTTTCTACTTGGTTCATATGTGTTTCTAACTTTAGGTCTAACCCATTAGAAGGATCTGATTCATGCTAACCCATTGTCCATCATCTTATATGGTGTCTTAATGATCTTCAATTCTCAAATCTAGATCATTCAAACTGAATTCAAAATTAAGTGTGTGAAATATGTATTTCAGTTTGTAGAACTATTCTACAAGAGTTTCAGGTAAAGCATAACATATATTTCAACATATGAAAATAATTTTCATAATATATTTAACAATTAAACATACATAGGTATAATCTAAACTTCATTCATATATCTCATGTATCATGATAACTTTTAGATCAATATCAATTATATCATATGCAACATGTAATTCAGATCTAAAATAATTTTATATCTAAATTTTATCCTATTATAATGAATCATAAATTATTTTAGATCTAATCTAAATATATTTATAATCAAAATAATACATAAAAATCTATTCACTTTTCTTCTTCATGAAACTGGATCACAACGACACCCCTACACGTCAGAAGAGAACCCATCGAATAGGCAAAAGAGAGATTAATCTCTTTAATTTTTTATGATCAAACGGTCTGATGATCTCATCAATCTGAGTATTAAGCTACTAAAATTTGAAATCTAATTTTATATATAATTACATCAATATGCAATTATTGACAAAACTATTTTGTGTTATGAATATATCCTTGATCTTATCAATTATGTTCTTCATCTAATCTAATTAAATTTGATGCATCATATACATCATATCAAATATGAAATATATCTTATACTGATTATAAAATATTAATTTTAAATTTGATATCAAATAGAAAATTAATTAGATGCAAATATGAATGCATAAGAAATTAATTTTTGATAAAATCTGTTTTCACGCAGTGCTGAATTATGATAGGATTCAGATCTAAATATCCATCGAAATAGATTCAATTTAAATCTAAAATAAATATCACTTCATAAAAAAAATAATATTAAAATTTTATTAAAATAAATTTAATAAATTTTAATTCATATTATTTTTTTATAAAAAATTTAGCAACAGCAGAATTCTGTTGTAAGAGATTTATAACAACCTCAATCAACTATTAATTAGGCACCTCTAATCCAATCAAAATCAAATCAAAAATTTTATATAAATAAATTTAAATAAGATTTAATATCTCATAAAAAATCTCAATTATATCTCATATAAATAATCTCAAAATATTTTATTTTTTATGCATATATTTTAGGCCTGCTCTAAGACCAGTTATAGGAAAGAGAATAGTTTTCCTCCAGAATACCCAAGATACATCTAATTTTTTTTTTTCTAATATTCTATTTATTTAAAGATTAAATCTTTACCTGAATCATAGCAGAACTAGAGATCAAATCTTAAATTATCTAATGTAAACCTTCATGAGGGCTTGGATGTGCAGACCCTCTACTTTGCATGCACGCCAAATACTGCAGAAAAGCAGGATGAACTCCAATCTAATTATCTTCGCAATACAATCAATCGAGGGATAAGATGTGCTAGTGTGATATCTCACACTAGTAGGTAGGATGCCCAAAGAGACCCCACACCTAAAGAAAGAGGGGTGGCCACAAAGGGAGAGGCCAAAGGGAAGATAGGACCTCTCTCTCTTCTCATGCCTCTCTCTCTCTCTCTCTTTTCTCTTTTCTCAATCTGATTTATTTGCTATGCTATTACTATTGCATTTATAGATAGAGATCCTCTCTATTTATAGATGATTCTCATGATCCAATGAGATTAGGACTCCTAATTCAAATATGATTTGAATTAGTCCAATACTCATGAAAGAAGGATTTCTTTATGAGATATAATTGTCATCACATATGACAATCAATTTGTACCCAATCTCTCACCCACTTGATGTTGGGAAAGGTGCAGGGTTTCATGCATGAATTTCAAAATAATTTTGAAATATAACGTAGTAAAATATGTAAATTAAACTATTTAATATACAAATATATGTAATCAGATTACTAAATCCTAAAATTAGGACCTATAACATGTCATATTACTTTATAAATCAGAAAATAAAAGTTTTGGTATTGATCAAATCAATACCCTAGATTTAAAACAGTTTTAGATCTAAAATCTAGATCACATCTAGATAAGAGAAGAGATCAGATCTCTTACCTTTTCTAAATCCTCTCTTCTTTTGGAGCGTCCAATAGTTTTGAAGAAGGAAGAAATCAGCCTTGAAGATCCTTGTAAGCTAGCACTTTCAAAGAGCCTGATCTGCATCGATCTTCGTGTAGACATTCTATAGAGATCGGATGTCTTCGTGCAGCTACGAGCAACCAGAAGAGACTCTCACCTATGCAAATTATTTGTGGAGATCAGCAACCCACAATCTGATAATAAGTTTTGAACTTGTTAGAGTAGTTTTGGTAGATCTAAGAGTTAGATCTAGATTGCAGCATCGATTAGATTGATGCAGTTTTTCTTTTCAGATCTTAAAGTGCATGTTAGATCATATTATAAATCTTGGCATGATAGTCTAGATTAGATCTTATGCATGTAAAATTGATTAAATTATTTAATCTAATAGTTCTGCTACATAAAATTTTAAAATTGCATGCATAGCACTGTCATACTTTTCCTTCATTAGATCTCAAGCCAATCAGAGAAGATGCTACGAAGAAGGAAAGGGCCATATATAAAATATGATAAAATGATAGTTTAACTGTCAAATGTATCATGTTGGCCTTAATGAGCAATGACTTATAGAGGCAACATAAAGATATAGAATCTTAATCCATATTACTCAATCTCAAAGAGTTTTATGGAAAGCAAAGTAGGATTGCTCGATATGAGATATCGAAGCAGTTGCTCTAAGCTAGGATGAGTGAAGGCACATCCATGTAAGTCCACGTTCTAAAGATTACTGACTTAATCACTCATTAGGTGTATTGGGGTTTGTCATGGATGGAGAGCTTTGTCAGTACTTGATTCTACAGTCACTCCCTGATTCCTTCTCTTAGTTTATCATTAATTATCATATGAACAAACTGAATACTATTCTACTAGAGCTGCTCAATATGTTGAAGACAGCTGAGAGCCACTTCAAGTCAGAAAAGGCTCCTCTTCTTCTAGTTGAGAAGAAGAAGATGAAAGCAGGGAAAAAGGATTCTAAAAGGAAGATGAACTCTAGAGGTAGTATCTAAGCAAAGAAGGACTTCACATATGGTACCTATTTTCACTGCAGTAAGTAGGGGCACTGGAAGAAAGATTGCAAGAGCTACATTGCAAGTTTGAAGCACGATGCAAGTGGAGCATCAAAAGGTTTGTATATAATATAAACTAGTTTATCATTGAGTGCTTCAACTTCTAATTTAAGGATATTGGATACTGCTTGTGGGTCTCGTATATGCAAATCATTGCAGAGACTATAGAAAATTAGAAGTTTGAAAAAAGATGACTTCGAGCTTTATGGTGCGAATGGAGAGCTCATTCAAGCAGAAGCTATTAGCATCTGTATACTATCATTGCCATCCAACAAGACATTAGAATTACAAGATTGTTATTATATACCCAATGTCATTAGAAATATTATTTTTGTACCTTTGTTATTGAAATATGGATATGAAATAAAAGCTAAGAGCAATTGTTACTTTATTTTCTATTCTAATAAATTTTTGGAAAATGTTCATATGGATAATGGTCTTTTTACTCTTCTGCTCAATAATAATATTTTTTTATTAATAATAATAATAATAAAAGAGAGATAATAAAAATAACTCATATCTCTGGCATTACTGACTAGATCATATTAGTGAGTTAAGGTTACACAAGTTGTACAAAGAAGAATTCTTTAATCCTAATGATTTTGAATCATTTAGAACTTGTGAATTTTGTCTCATGGATAAGATGACCAAAACACCATTCACAGGATATAGAGAAAGAGCAAATGAATTGTTAGGTCTTATATATTCAAATGTTTATGGACCTATGACAACTCAAGCTAGAGGAGGGTACTCCTACTTCATCACATTCACTGATGACTTATCTAGTTATGGATTGTTAGGAAATATGTCTCAAAAGCCAATCGTCAACCTGTTGATGGTTGAGCAACCTTGTATTGTAATTAATTTGTTAATAAATAAAATATATTTTTGATATTTTCATCATAAGTTTTCATCTTCTAATGAACTCTGTTGTTGTGATGAAGTCTTTAGGACTATTTAAGTTCGATAAAGAGAAAATTTATCGATTAGTCCTTAAAACTGTTCACGACCAAATGATAGGCTGCTAATAAGGACGACAGCTTGTATCGAGCATAGGTCGCTGGAGGCCATATGGGTTGGTTGTCCTTTTAACCAAGGAGTGTGGAGAAACTGATATGGTATACAGGTGAGATGTAAGAGTACATCATCATTGAACATGACCAACTCCAGAGTATTCTGCTATCGAGAATGTCTCTGATGGGATATAGGTATAAGTGTCCCTTAGACCTGAGATCGACTCAGTGATTTGCAAACAACTCACTGTGTTTTGGTATTGGACTAACTGAATTTCTAATTCAGTGATGGAAGGCTTCTGGGTACAGTCAAGTACTTGTGAAGTCAAAGTATGATCAAGATGAGATTGACCACTCTAAGAGTTGAAAAAAAATGAGTCGCTGTATTTTCGTTTAGTAAAATCTTGGCTAAGGTAATCCATCAGATGGATTTGATATTTTGAAATACAATGTGGACAACCTGATCAGAGTTGACAGTTGAACTCTAAGGTGTCCTATGAGTATTTTGGTCAAGGGGATGAATTATATGAAAATTATATCCGCATGGGTTCTAAGGATGTTGTTCTGCACATTCGACCTATCCGACCGTCGGGTACTATTGCTAGATGGTCACTTCGATTAGTATAAAAATTTATTTCTATGATACCGACTTAGATTCAGACCTATAAGGTCACACACATTAGAGTTCACAATCCGATCGGATGGTTGATCAATGATTAAAAATCATTCCAGGGTTAAACGATCAATACGATTGACATTTAACCTAGTGTAAGTGTTACAGGTGGATCGATTAGCAATTCGATTACTAATT
The DNA here is from genome assembly GCF_000442705.2 of Elaeis guineensis. Lineage (NCBI taxonomy): Eukaryota > Viridiplantae > Streptophyta > Magnoliopsida > Arecales > Arecaceae > Elaeis > Elaeis guineensis. The sequence continues at coordinate 106,449,493 of NC_025998.2, forward strand.
GACTTAATTTGATTAAGCCAATGAGCTGAGATTAAATATAATTGAATATGATTTAATTTGATTTAGTTTGGGCTTGATTGGATCAAGTTCAATTGATTTATTGGATAAGCCAAGTGCAAGAAAAAACTAGTCCTAGTTCAATTAGGACTTGGGTCAACCTAATTTCTAATTTGATTAAAAAATTAAATCAGAATTAAATCTAATTTAATCTAATTAAATTAGAATCTTAATTGGGTTAAGATCTATTTTAATTGGATTGATTTGATTTTGATTTGATTTGATTTGAGAAACCAAATTTGAACAAGTCATAGATTGAATCCTAGTAAGACTAGGATTCCACCTTGCGCCACCTTAGCCCCCCACACCCACTCTCTCTTATTTTGTGCAACAAAACCTTCTCTCTCAGGTCTTCACATACACCTAAAGCTTTCCACTCTTTCTCTCTTACATGGAATGTGGCTGTGGATCAAGTCAAAGTAGAAATTAGTTTGGATTTCAAATTCTATGAGATAGAATTTTAGGAAATCAAAACTCTTTCCTTATGGCACTGATTTTATCCAGATTTTTTTAAAGATTTTTATGACTTTTATAGCACATATTGTATGCTCTTTGCTGATGGTCCATGGTAGAAAATCAAAGAGGGGGCACCCATGAGTTGGGCACCCCTTGTCTTGCCCTGTTTGGATTTTTCTTGACTAGGTATTTGACCTAGACAAAGATTCTTCATATCTCTTTATTTAAGATGAATTTCTTCTTGAAATTTTTATGGATTACAAAGCATTGAGAGACCTTTAAGGCATGTGAAATCAGGAAGAAAGAGTGTTGGGGCGTGGAGATATAATAGACACAAGACTAAGTGTTTGGGTTAGAGCAAAGAGAAGAAGAAGAGGATCTTCTTCTAGGGTTGCTGAGTTCACCCCTTCCCTTCCTCCATCTGTGAGTTTTCTAAGAGTGTCTCATATCTCAAACTCCTTCTCCTACTTCTCATCTTTGAAAAAGTCTAAATCAAGAAGAAGGAGGCATCTGATCGACCATCGGAGAAGGATCAGTATAGTACTACCATACTGTGCTGATTTTTTGGACCAAGACTTCTGATCATGATTCGTGGGCTCGTGTGGATGTCTCCTAGAGGTCGGATGCATGTGCTGCTCACAACATCATCCTCAAGCTCGGATCAGCAAAGTTAGAATGTCTAACTTGCAAGGTAATAGATATGATCTATTATATTTTACATACATTAGATGTAGTATAGAAACATGTTGATATGATCAACATGTAGTTCTTACTCTTTATATTTAATTTTTAATTTAATATCATATAATAATCATGTAATAAAATTTTAGATCTAGGAATTTTATAAGATAAATTTTGATTTATTTTAGTCTTTAGCTGTCTGATCTTGAAAAAGTTTCAAGATCTAACCCTAAAACCCTAGATCTGGTTCCTTCAATTGGTATCAGAGCCTAGATTATTTATTATATGATTATTTATACATGATTAAATTATTTTTTAGATTAGATCTAATTTATAATCTAATTGTTAAATCTGAAGTTAAAATTTTTAGATCAATCACGAACTGTAGGTTGTCCTGCTGTAAGGTTTACCCCTTACAGTGCAAAGGTTGTCCTAGTTCGTGTAGATCTATCTTTAATCATAAATTTGTTAGATGTGATCTAAATTAAATTTATGATTTATTAAATTTAAAAAATATTTAAATCTAAAATAAAATCTTTTTGTTAATAATTTCTATGCAAAAAACCATCATATATTTGTCTGAAAAATTTATGCAGTTTAAAGTTGAAATTATTTCAATTACATGAACCTGTTTAGATTAGATCTAAAGTAGTTTCATGCTTATTTCACTTGTATTTTGATTATGAATCAAACATGCAACTTGGTTGGTAGAACCATGTTGTAAAAATATTTTATAAATATAAAAATTATTTTCGAAAAGCCGAACCCCAACCCTCAGTCCAAAACTTAATTGAGAATTAAGAAGTTGTTTGATTAGTGTTGCCCAGCTATGCAACCCAAGAGGGGAGGTGAATTGAGTTTCTAAAAATTTTAGGCTTAATTAATTACTTATGATGAACAAAACAAAGACTTTAATTCAATATTAATTACCTAAAGCAGGAATGCAAGGATATAATAAAGAAATAAAGAGAAACAATAAAGCACACCACAAACACAAGGATTTATAGTGGTTTGGTGCCAACCTTGCACCTACATCCACTCTCCAAGCTCCTACTTGGGAATTTCAATCCACTATACTTGTATTCAACCCGAATACAAAATGTCGAAAACTCCGACACTAGCTATCCCAAGCTAGTCTACTTGTTTTTCGGGTACAAGCTAACCCAAAATACTCCGATTTCAGGTTCGGATCAACCTTTCCTTGTTTTGGAAATCCTCCAAAAACAAGAACAACTACTCACAAAGAGTAAGAAAATTTAGAGCATAAATTAATACAATAACAGCTCCTTAAATGAGCGAATATAATAATAAAAATACTTTACTCAAATGAAGAAACCCTTTTTGGATTTTCTCAAGGTGGATGAATGCTTGAATGAATGCTTGAGAAGAGGATGATCTTTGATTGAAGACTTCTTGAAGGCTTTGAAAGATCTCTTAATCAAGGTTGAATAATAGGCTTGAAAAAATCTCTCTTTGAATGCTCTTGCTTTTCTCTTTCACAATCTCTCGTGTATATTGTGGATCCTCTCTCTTTTTCTTTTGGGTATTTTGCTGATCTCAGGCTTTTTCGTGTAGATTTTGGATCCTTTTGTATATAGGTTTGATCTCTCCTTTTTTTTTTTTTAATTTCTTTCACCATTTGAAACATTTTATAGCAATAAGAAACAAGAGAAAATAATTTAGGCAGATAAAGAGCCGTTAGAGCAATTTTAGGAAGCATAAAAGGCAATTAAAATGGATAAAAAAATAGCCGTTGCTGACATTTTCCGCCGCAGGGATCGACTCATGAGTCGACTCATGCTTCAGGAGTCGACTCATGAGTCGACTTCTGTTGCAAAGACCAGAGAATGAGTTTCTGGAAATTCTTGGCTCAAATCAGCAGGGGTCGACTCATGAGTCGACTCATGCCTTGTGGGTCGACTCATGAGTCGACTCACAGGTCGTGCCAAGCCAGAAAACTAGCGTGCCAAGGGGAATTTTTGCATGCCAATCAGCTCATAGTGCCATGAGTTGACTCATGAGTCGACTCATGCACTTCAAACCTTCATAACTTCAAAAATATAAGTCCAAACACAATAAAATTTTCACCAATAGATTACTAATCATTTGTTCTACCAAATGATACTGTCAAATTAGGATTTTAGTGAAATTACAATTTTGCCCCTGAAGAGCATAAGGACTTTTTCAATTTAAAATTATTTGTATCCCTTCAATCTGCTTTGTAATCATCAAAATCAATCTAGGAGCAACAATCTCCCCCTTTTTGATGATGACAAAATATTTGAACAAAAGCATTTATGTGAATCAATAAATTCAAAAGAATGCATTATACATTTATATGCTTGAAAAGAGTAAGATTCTTTTGGCATGTAATATAAATGATCATATACAAAAATAGTTTGTCCATCTTCTTAAAGATTTGAAGATATGCTCATTGGAATATGTGATTTTGGTGTTAGAGCAGAAAACTTATTTTTGTTATCAGAGCAAGTTGTATTTTGAAAATTTACTCATTTTCATTTGATTTTAGTTTTAGCATCAGAGCAAAAATTAATTATGTGCTTTAATTGCTTTTGATACAAAAAATAATTATGTATGCCAAAGCATGTTTAAGAGTTGATTTTGAAAGTGTATTAGCTCATTTTGAGTTTAAGATATATCAGAGCAAGAGAAAAATAAATTTTGCAATGTATCGGAGTAAGAAAAATAATTTTACAATGTATCAGAGAAAATTTTATAATGTATCAGAGAAAATTTTATAATGTACCAGAACAAATTTTATGATGTATCAGAGCAAGTTAAAAATTTTTTTTAAGATGTATCAGAGTAAGTTGGAATTTTGAAGTATATCAGAGCATATTTAAATTTTTAAAGTAAATCAGAGCATATGTAAAGAAGTAATTTAAAAGTTACATAATTGCATTGTACTTAGCATTGTACTTTTGATATTGTTCTTTAAATTCTTCAATTAATTTCTCATAATTTATAGTTTTGCTTTTGATGGGTTGCTTTTTCTGTAATTGCTCATAATTGAATTGCTTTTTGTTTAATTTCTGTTTGATGCCAAAATTTCTCATAATTTAGGGTTTTGCTTTTGATGAGTTGCTTTTTGTTTAATTTCTCCCCCTTTTTCTCATAATTTAGGGTTTTGCTTTTAATGAGTTGCTTTTTATTTAATTTCTCCCCCTTTTTCTCATAATTTAGGGTTTTGCTTTTAATGAGTTGCTTTTTGTCTAATTTCTCCCCCTTTTTGACATCATCAGACATGGTTAACTTCTCCTATTTCTGAAACATTCTTTAATTTCTCCCCCTTTAGAGTTTATCACAGATGTTTGCTCTCCCTTAATATAGCAATTATCAACAGCAAACAACAACAAAGAGAAGACAATATTTCAACAAGGAGAATATATATATAACCAAAATATGATCAACATCATTACAAAAGGTAGAAATATAAGTAAAAGATGATTCCATTAAAATCATAATTGTTTCAATACATAGTTCATATTATAATAATCAACCAGCTAATTGTCAATACATGGCCCCAAAATACAGATCCTAGAACAAGACACTAACTCCTAGGATCTAATAATGATCAAGACAAGTCATGGATCGGAGTCATCAGATATGAGATGAGAAGCTGATGGATCAGAAGTGCGTCCTCTACCCCGTCTGCCTCTAGCACGAGCAGGAGAGCGAGATGAACTGGGAGGCTGAGTACGCTGAGATGCTAAGGACTGAACAGAAAGGATGAGTCTGATAGAATCAAGTACATTCAGTGCTCTGAAAATAGATTGAAGTAGAGCAGTGAACTGAGTGGTAGCATGCTCACTCGATCCTCGGATCTCTTTCCTCAGTAACTCATATCCACCTTCTAGTGCTCCTCTGAGCCTGCCAGCCTCTGTAGTGAGGTCTGTGACCTCAATAGTTGACTCCTGTGGCTTGGGATGGGCCAATGCAAGGACTTGCCCCTGCAAGTCTAGAACTCTGCCAGTCAGTCTCCAGACTGTGTCCTCAAGCTGCTGGATCCGGATGGACTGATCTGTTATCATCTGAAACACAGTGGAGATGTAGGGAGTAATGGTCTGATCAGAAGAAGTGGCTCCAGGTGCAAAAGAAGTACTACTCCACTGACTAGATAGCAGAGAAGCCACACGCTGTGATATAAGCTCAATCTGATCGTCAGCCAGTCTGAACTCTGAATGAGGTGCTCTGCTCTCTGACTGATACACTGGTGTGGGCATCCTAGTAAACTCTGAAGGGCCAGCCTCTGTATCAGGAATGAACTGAATATGTGGTGATGCTGCCCTGAAGTCATGGACAGGGGATGATGGATCTTCTTCTTCTACTCTGCCTTCAGTTCTGTCTTCAGCTCTCTTCTCAGTTCTCTCTTCAGTTCTCTCCTCAGATCCCTTGATCCAACCACCATCAGTCTTTGTAAATCCCATTCGGTGTAGGGTGTGTTGGTTGAAAGTGTCCACATGAGAGAGCTTAGTAGAAGCCTCCCCCTCACAGCTAACTCCAAACCTCCTAAATACTCTAGTAAGGGCCATACCATAAGGCAAGTGTGCCTTGGATCTGTTCAAAGTTTCTCTCATGGCCTCTATCATAAGTGCAGGGAGGTTCAGGGGGGTCTGAGTGATGACATAAAACATGATACATACATCTCTGCCAGACAGTAGATCATGCCTACCACTCCTAGGAAAGAAGAGCTTTGTTACCATCTGATGCAGGATCCTCATCTCAATGGACAAAATCTTTGCTTCCAATTTATTTAAACTTCCTGAAAAAGTTTCTCCTAAAATAATTCTGATCCCCTCTTCTTTTACTGGGAGATCCATATAAGAGTAACCCTCACTAGGCAACTGAAGTATCTCTCCCAATATACTAGAATCCAGGCAAATATCAATTCCCTTGACTGTTGAAGTCACTGACCCATTTCCATAATGTAGGTTCTGGTAGAATTCTCTAACTAGGTCAACATAGGTGACTTCCTTAAGGAAGCAGTAGAGTTCCCATCCTTGATTTTTAATCTTACTTGCAAAAGTAAAGCCCTCTTTCTCAAAGAACCGAAAATCTATATTCTTCCCGGTTTCGTCTTTTCTATCAGAAAGAGGATTCACACTGGGGCTTAGGAAGGATTGAGAGGGACCTTGAGCAGATACTGAAGCTGGAGTGGGATCAGTGGAAGACTGAGCATGCCATTTCTTTCGGACAATTTCTTCAGGCTCATGGATTGACTTTCTTCTTTGGAGAAGTTTCATCTTCGGAGCCATATTCAATATAGTAGCAGGCAAGGAGACTTGAATGAGTGGAGGAGGGATCACAAGAGAGTGAAGAAGGATTTTGGTGGAGAAAAGAAGTGGATTTTGGAAGATCGGTGAAGTGCTAGGGCACGTTCCAATCGCGCCAAGCAATGCGAGAAAGCACAAAAAATCCCTTTCTAAGGTGGCGATTTTTGGTGGAGAGGAGGAGGGAGAATTGCCTCGAAATAAATCCTTGGATTTGGAGCAAAAAGAGTTGGAGAAGATGGCTTTTGGAAGGAGGACGATGAGAAGATGAGTCGTCTTACGAATAGGGTTCCAGTTTAAAAACAATGAACCCGTGGGAAGTTGGTGGGATTTACAAGTTTGCCATTGAGTCGACTCATGGGGGTCGACTCATGAGGTTCAGAAAATCAGAAAAAATGTGAATAAATTCCAGAAAAATTTAAAATTTTGAGTGAAGGAATTTTGCTCAATGATAAATTTTTAGAATGATAAATTTGAGCTTTTGGGACCAGGATAGATGTTGGAAATTGAGCTCTAAGAATATTTGACATCAATTCTTGGAAATTGAGAAAAAATTTAGGCATATGGATCTAGAATTCCTAGATTTCTCCTAATTTCACAGAATCTATCCTCACTAAGGGTCTTTGTAAAAATATCAGCTAATTAGTTTTTAGTGCAAACATATTCAAGAATAATATTTTTGTTTTGAACATGTTCTCTTATAAAATGATGTCTTATTTCAATATGTTTGGATCTTGAGTGTTGAATTGGATTTTTAGATAGATTTATGGCACTTGTGTTGTCACATCTTATTGGCATTTCATTAAGTTTGATTCCAAAGTCTTCGAGTTGTTGCTTAATCCACAAGATTTGAGCACAACAGCTTCCGGCTGCAATGTATTCGGCCTCAGCCGTAGACAGTGCCACCGAATTTTGTTTCTTGCTAAACCATGAGATTAGGTTATCTCCAAGAAATTGGCAAGTTTCACTTGTGCTTTTTCTATCTAATTTACATCCAGCAAAATCAGCATCTGAAAATCCTAATAAATTAATTTGTGAGTCCTTAGAGTACCATAACCCTAGAGTTTGAGTACCATTTAAGTATCTAAGGATTCTTTTAACAGCATTCAAATGAGATTCTTTAGGATTAGATTGATATCTAGCACATAAACAAACACTAAACATGATATCAGGCCTACTTGCAGTTAAATATAATAATGAGCCAATCATACCTCTATAGTATTTTAAGTCTACACATTTACCTTCATCATCCTTGTCAAGCTTACTTGAGGGATTCATTGGTGTGCCAATTGGTTTGCAGTTCTCCATTCCAAATCTTTTGAGTAGTTCCTTGGTGTACTTGCTTTGGATGATGGAGATTCCCTCTTTTGATTGTTTGATTTGGAGTCCGAGGAAGAAGGTGAGTTCTCCCATCATGCTCATCTCGAACTCCCCCTGCATAAGCTTAGCAAAGTCTTGACAAAGGGATTCATTAGTAGACCCAAAAATTATGTCATCAACATAAATTTGTATAACTAGCATATCATTTTGATTTCTTTTAATAAATAGGGTTGTATCTACATTACCTCTTGAAAAATCATTATTTAGTAGAAATTTGCTTAGCCTTTCATACCATGCTCTAGGTGCTTGTTTTAATCCATATAAAGCTTTATTTAATCTAAAGACATGATTAGGAAAAGCATGATTTTCAAATCCAGGGGGTTGTTCTACATATACTTCTTCAGCGATATATCCATTTAAAAATGCACTTTTAACATCCATTTGAAATAATTTGAATTTCATAAAGCAAGCATCTGCAAGTAGAAGTCTAATAGCTTCTAATCTAGCAACAGGTGCAAAGGTTTCATCAAAATCAATTTCTTCTTCTTGATTATATCCCTTAGCAACCAGTCTTGCTTTATTTCTAATTACATTTTCATGCTCATCTAATTTGTTTCTAAAGACCCATTTTGTGCCAATTATTGAATAATCTTTAGGTCTTGATACTAAGGTCCAAACATTATTTCTTTCAAATTGATTAAGTTCCTCTTGCATTGCATTAATCCAGTTATGATCATTTTCAGCTTCTTCAAAAGTTTTAGGTTCAAGTTGAGATACAAAAGCACAATGATTAACTACATCTCTAAGTGAAGAACGGATTTTTACCCCATGCATAGGATCATCAATAATTAACTCCTTAGGGTGGTTGTGAACATACCTCCATTCCTTGGGTGGGTCATTTGTACCTTGAGGTTGTTCTTGAGTTTCTTCACCTCTCTCATTTTGTTCGTCTTCTTGATCCTTGTCTTCTGGAGTTGCTGAATCTTTCAGAGTGATCTCCTTCAAACCTTCTATTAGTGGATCTGCATCATCAACACCCTCATTCTTCCTTGAAGAAAGATCGTTAGATTCATCAAAGACAACATGTATGGACTCCTCAACTATTAAAGTTCTTTTGTTGAAAACTCTAAATGTTTTACTAGTGGAGGAGTAACCTAGAAAGATTGCTTCATCTGATTTTGCATCAAATTTACCAAGTTTTTCTTTGCCATTATTTAATACAAAACATCGGCAACCAAATACATGAAAATATGCAATATTTGGTTTTCTTCCTTTCCAAAGTTCATAGGGGGTTTTCTTTAAAAATTGTCTAATTAATGCACGATTTAAAATGTAACATGCTGTGTTAATGGCTTCCGCCCAAAAATATCTTGGAAGGTTGCTTTCACAGAGCATGGTACGGGCCATTTCTTCTAAGGTTCTATTTTTCTTTTCAACTACCCCATTCTGTTGGGGTGTCCTAGGAGCAGAGAAGTTATGACCAATTCCATTTTCATCACAAAAATTTTCAAAGTCTTGATTTTCAAATTCAGTTCCATGATCACTTCTAATATTTTGAATTGAAAACCCTTTTTCATTAGTGACTTTTCGATGAAATTTAGTAAAAATATGAAAAGTTTCATTTTTGTGTGCCAAAAAGAAAACCCAAGTAAAACGAGAGTAATCATCTATAATTACAAAGCCATATCGTTTTCCTCCTAGACTAGTGGTTCTAGTTGGTCCAAATAAGTCCATATGTAAGAGCTCTAAAGGTGTAGAAGTTGAAACAGTATTTTTGGATTTAAATGAAACTCTAGTTCGTTTACCTAATTGGCATGCATTACAAATTCTATCCTTTTCAAAATTCAATTTTGGCAAACCGAGAACTAATTCCTTTTTAATTAATTTTGAAAGAGAATGCATGCTAATATGTGCAAGTCTACGATGCCACAGCAAACTAGTCTCATTAATTTTAGCATTTAAGGATACTAGGCATTGCATGTCTAATTTGGCTAAGTCATTCAAATCTACCATATAAACATTGTCATGCCTATGTCCTATAAATTTAATGCCATCGTTAATAGGACTAGTCACAATGCAAACAGATGATTCAAAAACTACTTTATACCCTTTATCACAGAATTGACTAATGCTAAGTAAGTTATGCTTTAAACCTTTAACTAATAAAATATTCTCAATGTATTTGGAGGGAGTGATACCAATGTTACCTATCCCGATGATCTTTCCTTTGCCATTATCTCCAAAGGTGACCATCCCTCCATCCTTAGCACCAAGCGTGATGAATTGTGATTCATCACCAGTCATGTGTCTCGAGCATCCACTGTCAAGATACCATTTCCTGTTTCCTTCTTGGGATGCTAGACACACCTGCAAGCAAAGGTCAAGTTTCTGTCTTAGGTACCCAAGCTTTCTTGGATCCTTTTAGGTTAGTCAAAATGGTTCCTTTTGGAACCCATATTTTCTTTGTGTTTGTATATTTGTTAATAAGACATGTGTATGATTTATGTCCTATTCTTCCACATTTGAAATAAGTAATATTTGTAGACTTGTTACTTGAATAATTTACATACATATCTTTCAGAAATTTTTGTTTCTTCAGAGGTTTATAGCCAAGTCCAGCCTTATCATATATAGCTTTCTGATTATCAAGGATCATATTTAATTTGTTTGAACTTAAGGTGAACTTATCTACTATAGGTTTCAGCTTGTTAATTTCATTCTTTAAGTTTTGATTCTCTTGAATTAAGGTGGATTTTTCAACTGAAAGGTTTTCAGCTTGTTTCACTAAGGACTGATTTTCCAATTTCAGTTCTTTGTTTTTCTTCCCTAGTTTCTTTAATTCATCAATTGAATCATAGAATGCTTCATGCAATTCTTCAAAAGTAAATTCACTAGTGGATTCAGAAGTTACCTCATTTTCGTGTGCCATAAGGCACAGGTTGGCTTGTTCTGTTGAGGTTTCCTTATCGGAGCTTGAGTCATCACTCACACTCCAAGTTGCCATCATTGCTTTCTTTTTGAACTTTTTGGGACCTTTCTTCAGTTGTGGGCATTCGGATCTGAAATGTCCTGGCTTCTTGCACTCGTAGCATATAAGGGGTTGATCTTTCTCTTTCTCTTTGCTTTGTTCCCCTTTTGTGAACTTCTTTCTCATCCCCTGTTTCCTTTTTCTTAGAAACTTCTTAAATTTTCGGGTGATGAGTGCCATCTCTTCATCCTGTTCTTCATCTTCAGTATCATCCGTTTCATAATCAGGCGAAGTTGTGGATTTGAGGGCAATGGTTCTTTTCTTTTTAACTTCATCCTCTTGATGTTGCTTCATGCTAAGTTCATGAGTCATCAAGGATCCAAGAAGCTCTTCTAGAGGTAGAGTGTTCAAGTCCTTTGCTTCTTGGATGGCAGTCACCTTGGCTTCCCAAGTTCTTGACAATGACCTGAGAATCTTCTTTACAAGCTCACTATTAGTATAAGATTTGCCAAGACTCTTCAAACCATTAATTATATCAGTAAACCGAGTAAACATAGCAGTTATGGACTCATCATACTCTATTTTGAACAATTCATATTTATGTACAAGCATGTTTATTTTAGACTCTTTTACTTGATTTGTTCCCTCATGGGTTACTTCTAACCTATCCCATATTTCTTTAGCAGATGCACAAGTAGAAATGTGATTAAATTCACTTGCATCTAGTGCACAATAAAGAACATTCATGGCTTTGGCATTTAATTGTGCCAATTTCTTATCAACCTCATCCCATTCTTTCTCGGGTTTGGTTGACTCCTCACCATCTATAATCTTGATGGGTGTGTGAGGACCGTTCACTATGATACTCCACATATCATAGTCGAGTGCTTGTATGAATATCTTCATCCGAGCTTTCCAATAGGTGTAATTAGACCCATTGAAAAGTGGAGGTCGGTTTGTTGATTGCCCCTCGGCTAGAGAAGTACCGACATGGGTTGCCATAGATCTTTGGCTCTTTGATTGTTAGATCAAAGAAGGGCTAGAGCACCGGGCTCTGATACCACTTGTTGCCCGGCTATGCAACCCAAGAGGGGGGGTGAATTGGGTTTCTAAAAATTTTAGGCTTAATTAATTACTTATGATGAACAAAATAAAGACTTTAATTCAATATTAATTACCTAAAGCAGGAATGCAAGGATATAATAAAGAAATAAAGAGAAACAATAAAGCACACCACAAACACAAGGATTTATAGTGGTTCGGTGCCAACCTTGCACCTACATCCACTCCCCAAGCTCCTACTTGGGAATTTCAATCCACTATACTTGAATTCAACCCGAATACAAAACGTCGGAAACTCCGACACTAGCTATCCCAAGCTAGTCTACTTGTTTTTCGGGTATAAACTAACCCAAAATACTCTGATTTCAGGTTCGGATCAACCTTTCCTTGTTTTGAAAATCTTCCAAAAACAAGAACAACTACTCACAAAGAGTAAGAAAATTTAGAGCACAAATTAATACAATAACAGCTCCTTAAATGAGCGAATATAACAATAAAAATACTTTACTCAAATGAAGAAACCCTTTTTGAATTTTCTCAAGGTGGATGAACGCTTGAATGAATACTTGAGAAGAGGATGATCTTTGATTGAAGACTTCTTGAAGGCTTTGAAAGATCTCTTGATCAAGGTTGAACAATAGGCTTGAAAAAATCTCTCTTTGAATGCTCTTGCTTTTCTCTTTCACAATCTCTCGTGTATATTGTGGATCCTCTCTCTTTTTCTTTTGGGTATTTCGCTGATCTCAGGCTTTTTCGTGTAGATTTTGGATCCTTTTGTATATAGGTTTGATCTCTCCTTTTTTTTTTTAATTTCTTTCACCATTTGAAACATTTTATAGCAATAAGAAACAAGAGAAAACAATTTAGACAGATAAAGAGCCGTTAGAGCAATTTTAGGAAGCATAAAAGGTAATTAAAATGGGCAAAAAAATAGCCGTTGCTGATATTTTCCGCCGCAGGGGTCGACTCATGAGTCGACTCATGCTTCAGGAGTCGACTCATGAGTCGACTTCTGTTGCAAAGACCAGAGAATGAGTTTCTGAAAATTCTTGGCTCAAATCAGCAGGGGTCGACTCATGAGTCGACTCATGCCTTGTGGGTCGACTCATGAGTCGACTCACAGGTCGTGCCAAGCCAGAAAACTAGCGTGCCAAGGGGAATTTTTGCGTGCCAATCAGCTCATAGTGCCATGAGTTGACTCATGAGTCGACTCATGCACTTCAAACCTTCATAACTTCAAAAATATAAGTCCAAACACAATGAAATTTTTATCAATAGATTACTAATCATTTGTTCTACCAAATGATACTGTCAAATTAGAATTTTAGTGAAATTACGATTTTACCCCTGAAGAGCATAAGGACTTTTTCAATTTAAAATTATTTGTATCCCTTCAATCTGCTTTGTAATCATCAAAATCAATCTAGGAGCAACAATTAGGTTCTAGGATTGTGAATTGAAGAACCTAAGACTCAAACCATAACACATTGGGTTAATGGGTTAGTAAAAATTAGATCCATTAATTGGGTTAGACCTAAGGTTAGATTAAAGATGGACTTAATTAGAGAATTGATTAAATCTAATCAATTGTTATCTTAGATTAGATCAAGAATTCTCTAGATCAATTACAATAGTTGTAGCTGGTCAAGTCCATGTCTTTAACGAGAATCAAATGGACTTGATTCTTAGCTAAGTGGTCTAATACAAACTGTTAGGTTGATCTAATCAAAACTAATTAAACCAGTTGGTGTCTAAGATAAACCAGACCATGATTTTTAATTGGCAGCCCGCTAACCTGACTATTTCTGATGGTGTCTAAGGCAAGCTTTGGCAAACCCTCCCACCGATCGAACTTATCTGGCCTCTTGGTGAAATTATATTTTAATCGGATCACTTGACTATTTGAGCTGACCCATGTTAGCTAAGTAAATTAGTGTGACTGATTTAGGTGTTGCTAGACCAACTCTTTTTAATGATCTCCCTTAAGCTGACTTGGTGAAGCTAGTGGGAGGATCATGATAAGCTGGTTCATCTGACCTCCTCCTCTAAATCAATTAAATCTTCTAAAATTATTAAGTCCTTAAAATGAAATAGTTATGGTGATAACTAGATCATAGCCTCCCATTAAGTAGATGATAATGGGTCCATCAGTTGGATAATCATTGGAGGTCCAAAGGCCTGATACTTATCGACTGATAGAATTGTCATTCGTAATATGATTTTTTGACTACATCTTTCTAAATGGTGATTAGATTAGCCAACCAAAGTTGGGCCTAATCGTTCATTGGCTAGATGGGCTAAGTATGGCCATGTTAATGGTTGGACCTAACCAGACCTTTTCAGTGGAGGCCAAAGCCTACTAAGTAGGGACTGGGGCAAAATTAAAATTATTAAAAATTATTTAGAAAAATAATTGATTATGAACCTACCCTTAGATGTACATAGGTTGGCTAACCAAAGTTAGACTTGTGTGCAGTCTAAGTGGATTCTAGTACCCACTAAAAAATTAGGATAATTCCTCAAATTAGAGGTAGAGGCTACCAATTCGAATAAAATAGTGGAAGAAACCTTTTGATTAAAGTTCAAATCTTTAGGTTTAATGAATTAATTACTAATTAGGTTATAATTTTTCTTTGTACAGATATGACCACTTTCCTATCGCTCCGATCATTATTGGACAATGAAAATTTGGTGGGACCTAACTTCGGTAGCTAGTATCAAAAGTTAAAGATAGTCCTGGAGCATGAATAGATCCTATATGTGATAACGGATCCTGCATCTGAGGAGCCAGCTGTCAATGCACGTAGAATAGTCAGAGACACTTACCAGAAGTGGCTCAGTGATCGAATCATGGTGCGCTGCATCATGCTGGCTGCCATAAGCAATGAGTCCAGTCACAGATTTGAGACGACTCAGCCAAAGGACATGCTTCAAGTGTTAGAGGATACCTTTGGCACATCCGATGAAGTGGAGAGGCACAAGACTAGTTGTGCCATCTTCAATGCCAAAATGCAGGATGATGCCTCTGTCACTGATCATGTATTGTACATGATCAAGCTGATGGAGCGTTTGAGCAAGCTTGGCTTTTCCTTGCATGAACAGCTTGGGAAAGATACAATACTGAACTCACTGTCCAAATCTTATCTCCCATTTCTCACTCATTATAGAATGACAAAGCCTGAAGTAAACTACCATGAATTACTGGGGTTGCTTCAGAACTTTGAGAAGGATCACCAACTCCACAAGGAGTTGGTGAACTTAGTGGGAGGTTCATCTTCTGATTCTCGATCCTTTGAGAAAGGAAAGAAGAACAAGAAGAAAAAAGTAAAGAAGGTATAAGTTCAGGCTGAGACATCAGTGCAGGGCCAGATCAGAAAGATCAAGCTCGATAAGAGTCAAGCTGAATGCTTCTTTTGCAAGAAGCAGGGGCATTGGAAGAGGAACTGTCCTCAGTACATTACCTCCCTAGATCCGAACAGGCAGAGAAAGAATCAAGCTGTTGCTGGGCAAGGTATTTATATGATAATTTCTTGTAATTTTTCTATTTGTGATATAACTGATTGGGTATTAGATATCGGTAGCCCTTACCATATTTGCAATTCATTGCAGGGGTTGCAGATCAGTAGGAGACTCGAGCAAGATGAGAGGTTCCTGAACGTTAGAGATGGAACACCAGTTCCAGTTCTAGTATTAGGAATCTTGAAACTTGTATTTGAGTCTCATACTGTTGTTCTTAATGATTGACATTTCTGTCCCAGTTTCTTTTTAAATGTTATTTCTATAGGCCTTCTGGCCAAAAATGATTATGAAATTTCAATAAAGAAACAAGTTTGTAATATCATTATGAATGATGTTACTATTTTTTATGGATATTTAAACAATAGTGTGTATATGTTATCACAACCTGTTAACGTAGTCTATTCTACAGGTAAGCACCCTAGATTAGATAGTGTATCATATATCTATTTATGGCATTGTAGGCTAGGTCATATAAACAAGAACAGGATAAACATGTTGACTCAAGAGAGAATCCTCGAAGTCAGTGATTGTTAATCACTTCTAACCTGTGAGTCCTGTCTTCTTGGTAAAATGACCAAGTCACCTTTTACTGAAAAAGATGAGAAAGCTACTGAGCTCTTGGGCCTAGTACATACTGATGTATGCAGGCCCATGAGCACAAGTGCTAGAGGTAGATATTTCTTCTTCATCACTTTCACGGATGATCTATCTAGATATGGATATGTCTATCTGATGAAACATAAGTCGGATTCATTTGAAATGTTCAAACGATTTTGAAGTGAAGTAGAAAAACAAACTGGGAAGAGTATTAAAACTCTTCGGTCTGACCGAAGAGGGGGATACCTTTCTGGTGAGTTTCTCACATATCTAGGAGAGAATGGGATTCTCTCCCAATGGACTCCTTCAGGAACACCACAGCATAATGGTGTGTCTGAAAGGAGAAATCAGACTCTATTAGACATGGTCTAATCCATGATGTGTTTTGCCAGCTTGCCGATATTCTTTTGAGGATATATACTCGAATTGATCTGTTATCTGTTAAATAGAGTTCCAAGTAAGTCTGTAATTAAGACTCCATATGAGATATGAACAGACGTAAGCCAGCACTTTCACACTTTAGGGTCTGGGGGTGCCCGGCCTATGTCAAATGATTAGTTACAGATAAACTTGGACCTAGGTCTGACAAATGCACATTCATAGGGTACCCCAAAGAGACCAAAGGATATTTTTTCTACTATGCTGATGCACAAAAGGTGTTCGTCAGTCTTAAAGCAATCTTTTTAGAAAAAAAGTTCCTTGGTGAAGGAACCGTTGCTTCTAAGGTTGAACTTGATGAAGTTCAACAGATAGAAGGACCGACACCAATAGCTGAACCTGAGTCAGATTTGACTAGATTAGATTCAGAGCCCAATGTACCTGCACCATTAAGGTGATCCAGTAGAGTACCGCATCAGCTGGACAGATACTTCAATTTTTTGGTCTGAGATGGTGATCCTATCGAACTCGATGAGAACGATTAGGATCCGATCACTTATATGGATGCAATGTAGAGATCTGGTTTCGAGAAATGGTTTGAAGCCATGAAATCTAAAATGGAGTCCATAAAGGTCAACGATGTATGGACATTGGTTGACCCACCTGAAGGGGTTAAACCCATTGGGTGTAAATGGGTCTTTAAAAGGAAGAGGGGTGCAGACGAAAAGGTGGAGACCTATAAAGCCCATCTGGTTGCCAAGGAGTATCGTTAACATTATGGTATTGACTATAACGAGACGTTCTTCCCTGTGGCAATGCTCAAATCCATTTGGATAATGCTTGCAATAGCTGCCCATCTGGATTATGAGATCTGGCAAATAGATGTAAAGACAGCTTTCCTGAATGGAGAGTTGACCGAAGAGGTGTATATGATACAATCTGAGAGATTTACATCCACAGATGAGTCCAAGGTGTGCAAGCTTCAGAGATCTATTTATGGATTGAAGCAAGCTTCTCGGAGTTGGAACATGCATTTTGATAAGGTGATCAAAACGTACGACTTCGTTAAGAATGAAGAAGAGCCCTGCATCTATAAATGGACAAATGAACCAGTTGTAGTATTCCTTATCTTGTACATGGATGATATTTTCTTAATCGAGAATGACATCTCCACACTATAGAGAATAAAAAATTGGTTGTCATTGTAGTTCTCCATGAAGGACTTAAGTGAAGCATCCTACATCCTAGGGATGAAGATCTATAAGGATAGATCTAAAAGAATGCTTGGGTTATCCCAGTCTACGTACATAGACATTGTGCTGAAGAGGTTCAGCATGAAGAATTTCAAGAAGGGCTATCTACCGATAGGCCATGAAATTTCTCTCTCTAAGAAAGATTGTCCGACAACTCTTGAAGAGAGAGAGCATATGAGTAGAGTCCCATATGCTTCAACCGTGGGATCTATCATGTACGCCATGACATGTACAAGGCTAGATGTCGCACACTCACTAGGAGTAGTGAGTAGATACCAATCTGATCCTGGAGAAAACCACTGAAAAGTGGTTAAAGCCATCCTTAAGTATTTAAAAAATACTAAGGACCAATGGTTGGTTTATAGCAAGTCAAATTTGAAACTCGTGGGGTTCACAGACTCCAGCTTTCAATCTGACCATGATGATAGCAGAAGCATATCAGGTTATATCTTTACTCTGAATGGTGGAGCCATCTACTAGAAAAGTTTCAAGCAGCATACTGTGGCAGACTCTGTTTGTGATGTAGATCGTAACATCGGATGCCACGAAGGAAGCTGTGTGGTTAAGAAAATTCATCATCGAGATCGAAGTAGTACCCTCCGTCGATGGTCCGGTCCTGCTCTACTGCGACAGCACTGGTGCTATTGCTCAGGCGAAGAAACCCAAAGCACACCAATGGACGAAGCACATTTTGCACCGCTTCCATCTGATCCGAGAGATCATGGATCGAGGTGACGTCGATCTTCAGAAGATCGACGGAAAGAAGAATCTGACTGACCTGTTCACTAAAGCCCTGGCGATAAAGGAGTTCGACAACCACAAGTCGAAGATGGGTATTAGATATTGTGCCGAGTGGCTTTAAGATAAGTGGGAGTTATGAAAAAATATGTCCCAAAAGCCAATCGTCAACATGTTGACGGTTGAGCAACCTTATATTGTAATTAATTTATTAATAAATAAAATATATTTTTGATATTTTTATCATAAGTTTGCATCTTCTAATGAACTCCGTTGTTGTGATGAAGTCCTTAAGACTATTTAGGTTTGATAAAAAGAGAATTTATTGATTAGTCCTTAAAACTGTTCATGACCAAATGATTGACTGTTAATAAGGACGACAGTTTCTATCGAGCATAGGTCCCTGTAGGCCATATGGGTTGGTTGTCCTCTTAACCAAAGAGTATGGAGACACTGGTATGGCATACAGGTGAGATGTAAGGGTACATCGTCATTGAACGTGACCAACTCCAAAGCATTCTGCTATCGAGAATGTCTCTGATGGGATATAGGTATAAGTGTCCCTTAGACCTGAGATCGCCTCAGTGACTTGCAAGCAACTCACTGTGCTTTGGTACTGGACTAACTGAATTTCTAATTCAGTGACAGAAGACTTCTGGGCACAGTCAAGTACTTGTAAAGTCAGAATGTGATCAAGATGGGATTGACCACTCCAAGAGTTGGAGAAAAATGAGTCGCTGTATTTCAATTTAGCAAAACTTTGGCCAGAATAATCCATCAGATAGATTTGATATTTTGAAATATAATGTAGACAACCTGATCAAAGTTGATAGTTGAACTCTGAGGTGTCCTATGAGCATTTTGGTCAAGGGGATGAATTATATGAAAACTATATCAGCATGGGTTCTAAGGATGTTGTTCTACACATTCGACCTATCCGACCGTTGGGTACCATTGCTAGATAGTCACTTCGATTGGTACAAAAATTTATTTCTGTACTACCGACTTAGGTTCAGACCTATGAGGTCATACACATTAGAGTTCATAATCCGATCGGATGGTTGATCAACGATTAAGAATCGTTCTAGGGTTAAACGATCAATACGATTGACATTTAACCTAGTGCAAGTGTTATAGGAGGATTGATTAGCAATTTGATTGCTAATTGACTTAATTTGATTAAGCCAATAGGCTGAGATTAAGTCTAATTGAATATGATTTAATTAAATTTAGTTTGGGCTTGATTGGATCAAGTCCAATTGATTTATTGGATAAGCCAAGTGCAAGAAAAAACTGATCCTAGTTCAATTAGGACTTGGGTCAACCTAATTTCTAATTTGATTAAAAAATTAAATTAGATTTAAATATAATTTAATCTGATTAAATTAGATTCTTAATGGATTAAGATCTATTTTAATTAGGTTGATTTGATTTTGGTTTGATTTGGTTTGAGAAATCAAATTTGAACAAGTCATAGATTGAATCCTAGTAAGACTAGGATTCCACCTTGCGCCACCTTAGCCCCCCACGCCCACTCTCTCTTATTTTGTGCGATAAAACCTTCTCTCCCAGGCCTTCACGCATGCCCAAAGCTTTTCACTCTTTCTCTCTTATATGAAATGTGGTTGTGGACCAAGTCAAAGTAGGAATTAGTTTGGATATCAAATTCTATGAGATAAAATTTTAGGAAACCAAAACTCTTTTCTTATGGTACTGATTTTATTTAGATTTTTTTTGAGATTTTTATGGTTTTTATAGTACATATTATGCACCCTTCACTGGTGGTCCATGGTAGAAAAAGAAAGAGGGGGTGCCCATGAGTTGGGCACCCCTTGTCTTGCCCTGTTTGGATTTTCCTTGACTAGGTATTTGACCTAGATAAGGATTCTTCATATCTCTTTATTTAAGATGAATTTTTTTTAAATTTTTTTTTAAATTATAGAGAATTGAGAGACCTTTGGGGTGTGTGAAAATTAAAGAGAAAGAGTGTTAGAACATGGAGATATAATAAACACAAAACTAAGTATCTGGGTTAGAGCAAACAGAAGAAGAAGAGAGTCTTCTTCTAGGGTTGCTGAGTTCACCCCTTTTCTTCCTCCATCTGTGAGTTTTCTCAAAGTGTCTCACATCTAAAACTCCTTCTCCTACTTTTCATCTTTAGAAGAGTCCAAATTAAGAAGAAGGAGGTATCTAATCGACCATCGAAGAAGGATCAGCACAGTACTAGCATACTGTGCTGATTTTCTGGATCAGGATTTCTGATCGTGATTCGTGGGCTCGTATGGATGACTCCTAGAGATCGGATGCATGTGTGGCTCGCAACATCATCTCAAGTCTGGATCAACAAAGTTAGAACATCTAACTTGCAAGGTAATAGATCTGATCTATTATATTTTACATACATTAGATGCAGTATAGAAATATGTTGATATGATCAACATATAGTTCTTGCTCTTTATATTTTAATTTTTGATTTAATATCATATAATAATCATATAATAAGATCTTAGATCTAGAGATTTTCTAGTTTTATAAGATAAATTTTGATTTATTTTAGTCTTTTGCTGTCTGATCTTGAAAAAGTTTCAAGATCTAACCCTGAAATCTTAGATCTGGTTTCTTCATGGATATGTATATCTTATGAAACATAAATCTGAAATCTTTGATAAGTTTAAGGAGTATCATAAGATGATTGAAAAATAAACTAAAAAAAATATCAAAATCCTTAGATCTGATCAAGGAGGTGAATACTCGTCCAGTGAGTTTCTTGATTATCTTAAAGAAAATGATATTCTCTCAGAATGGACCCCTCTTTATAGATCACAATTAAATAGTATAGCTGAAAGGAGAAATCATACTTTATTAGATATGATGCTGTTCATGATGTACTTCACGGATCTTCCCATAGCTTTCTGGGGATGCACCTCGAAAATAGCTGCTTACATCCTAAATAAAGTTCCATCTAAGTTAGTGACCAGCACTCTATATGAGATATGGAAAGAAAAAAAATCAAATCATAAATATTTCAAGATTTAGAGATGTCCTACTTATATCGAAAATACTTTTGGACATAAGTTAAGTGCTAAGACTAACAAATGTAGATTTATAGGTTATCCTCAAAAAGGTATTGGATACCTCTTTTATCATCCTATTGAGCAATAAATTTTTGTTAGTAGACATGCCGTTTTCTTTAAAAAAAAATTTGTCCAAGAAAAAGAAAGTAGGAGGATGATTGAACTAAGTGAAGTTCAAAACCTACAATCTACCTCGCTTGATCCTCAATACGAAATTCCTAAACCAAATGAACCTGTTGATCAGGAACATCCACAACATACACCTCCTCTTCGTAGGTCAAAAAGAGTATGAAATATATCTCTAAGATATGGCTTTATCATTAGGAATGACAATGAAGCCCATATCATTCAAGATCATGATCCTATACCCTATACAGAAGCTATTCAGGGTAGGGATTCTAACAAATGATGTGAAGTCATGAAATCTGAGATAAACTTCATGTACTCCAACCAAGTATGGACCTTAGTTGATGCACCTGAGAGTGTAACCTCAATAGGGAGCAAATGGATCTTCAAGAAGAAGACTGAAGTAGATGGCCAAGTAGAAACCTACAAGACTAGGTTAGCGACAAAAAGTTTTAAGCAAAGACAAGAAATTGACTATGCTTTTCATCAGTAGCATGCTCAAGTCCATTCAGATTATGCCTACTATAGCTACATATTATGATTATGCTTACTATAGCTACATATTATGATTATGAAATCTGACAAATGGATGTAAAATCTGTCTTCCTTAATAAAAATCTTAAGGAAGAAGTTTATATATCACAGCCAAAGGATTTGTCTCAAGTGAAAGACCAAATCAAATATGCAAGCTAACGATAACCATTTATGGATTGAAGCAAGCCTCAAGGAGTTGGAACATTCACTTTGATGAAATCATAAAAAAGTTTGGTTTTATCAAAAATGTTGATGAGCCATATGTATATAAGAAGATAAGTGAGAGTGCCATAGTCTTCTTAGTCTTGTATGTTGATGACATACTAATCATTGGAAATGATATCCCAATATTACAATTGGTCAAAGTTTGGTTATCTAAAAAATTTTTCATAAAAAATATGGGAGAAATATCCTATATACTAGGTATAAAGAATTAAAAATTATATCCCAAAGCCAATCATCAGTCTGTAGACGGTCGTACTAATCAATATAATTATATATGAATTGTTAAATTAATAAATATTATTTGATTTTTTTCTCATCACTCTATGTACATCTTATTTGAAATCCTATTTTATAATAAAATTTGTAGGACTATTTGAATAGATATAGGAGGATATATCGTTTACTCCTTAAACCCTAGTTCATGACCAAATGATATACTATTATTAGAACGATAGCTATATCAAGTACAGGTCATTATGTGCCATATGCATTGGTTGTTCTCTTAATCAAGGAGTGTGAAAATACTGGCATGATATGCAAATAAGATGTAAGAGTATATCTCACTGAACGTGACCAACTGCTGAGTACTCTACTATTAAGAGTAGCTCACGAAGAATATAGGTATAAGTGTCCCTCCGATCTGAGATCGCCACATTGCAAAAAATAACCTTCCTCAACCATGGAGGTGACTTGCAAGTAACTCACTGTGCTTTGGTATCGAACTATCTGAATTTTTAATTTAGTGATGAAAGATTTTTGAGCACAGTTAAGTACTTGCAAAGTCAGTGTGTGAGTCAAAATAGAATTAACCTCTTTGAATAAGTAGAAGTTAATGTATCAATGTGTTTCAATTCAGTAAAATCTCGATCGGAATAATCCATGTGATAGATTTAAAAAATTAAAATATAATATGGATGATCATATTAGGATTGATAATTAAATCCTAGGTTACCATGAGCATTTGGGTCAAAGAAATGAATTATACAATAACCATATGCCAATAGGTTCTTAAATGTTGTTTTGCAATCTTTCGATCTATCCAGACGTCAGATACCATTGCTAGATGGTTATATTGATTAGTATAGAAAGATTATTTCTGTACTATTGATTTAGGTTCAAACCTATTGGATCACACTCAAAAAAAATTTCTGACGGATCATGTTGTTGATCGACGAATAAAAATCATTCTAAGGTATAATAGTCAATTCGATTGATAATTAATCCTATGCAAGAGTTGTAATAAATTAATTTGCTAATTATTGGTGAATTATAAAAAGATTGATTAATAATTAAATTATTAATTAACTCAATTTAATTGAGTATTAAGATTTGAACCAAATCTGATTGGATTGGATTCTATTTTGTTTGACCCAATTAGGTTATGAGATAACCTAATCGCTAACGGTGTTCGATTCCTGATTTAATTGGAACTTGAGCTCGATTAATTTTTAATTTAATTAAGATTTAATTGAGACTATTTATTATCTAATTAGATTAGGTTCAATGGTCTAATTGGATCTAACCTAATTTGGTTGGATTAAGAACCTACTTGGATGTGAAATCAAATTCGAATTCGATCTTCTTAAGTCCCGTGTGCCTCCTTTGTCTGTGCCCACTTTTTCTTCATGCAAAAAAAGTTTTTGCATGGATTTTTTCTCATGCCCAAAAGATATTAATACACACTTCTGATCTCTTTTGGTTTTGGATGAGGTTGGTTTTAATTTTGAGTTCAAAAAGTTTGAACTTGAATGAAAAGTTGGAGTCCAAAACAAGTTGGACTCTTCCCTTAATTGCCAACCACCTTTCTCTTCGCATGAAATGGTTTCTTGCATGATTTTTCTCCATGCCAATCTATGGTTTCTCATCTCTCTTTGATGCCCCAATTGGATAAGGATCAGGTGGTTGAGTTTTGAAGTCAAATTGGTTTGAATTCGAACTAGATCAAACCACTTAATCCTTATCCTATCCCTTCCCCATGCCATCTTTAAAATCCTCCTCATTTTATGCAACAAAAGGGAAGAGTTTTATCATGAAAAATAGTTTCTCAGATAGAAGGGGCATGAAATAGAGAGGGGGTGGGGTTCTGTGCATGAGAAACAAAGGAAGTGATCTTCCTCTTGGGCGTGAGGCCTAGGGTGGGTTCTAGGGTTTTGGCTCTAGTCTTTTGTGTGAGGAAAAATATAAGAGAGTTTTGTTCATATCTCCCTCACCACCACCTCCTCGAGTAGCTCCATCTTCTAATCTGAAAGTATCCAGGTGATCCAAAGAGAGAAGCTTGAATCAACCATCCAGAGCCTTCGATGCAAGCTAGCACTCTCAAAAAGGATGATCCGATCAGGGCCTCGAGTGGACAACCTGTAGAGGCCGGACAATCTGTGCGACTGCTCGATATCAGAAAAAATCTTGTACCATACTTATCAGCAATGGAGATCATCAATCCATGCAAAGATAATGAGTTCTGAACTCAATCGATGAGATCTATTAGTTAGATCTAATTCAGGGTATCGATGCGATCGATACAATTTTTATTTACATCAAATTTTTGTATGCAAGATTTTTATATCATAGATCTTTAAAGATAGTTCAGATCCAATCTAAAATATGTGTAGGAGATTAAAGTATTTAATCTTTTATCTTTCGCTATAAAAAAAATTAAAAATGCATGTTTTGAATTGCCTATTTTCCTTCAACTGGTATCAAAGCTTTGTTGCTTTTGATATGAATGTTTTGCATATAATCTAATTTTAATTTGATTTTAATTATTTAGATTTGATCTAAATAATTAATTTAAAATTTGATTAGTGTAGTAATCAAATTGGATAGATCCTCATAGCCTTCCGATCATAGGAGAAAGTAGGATTTTACCACTCTCTCCTCCCTTTTGATGAGGTTCTCCTATGGCGTGTAAGGGTGCTGCGTGATCTTTTTCATGAAGATGAATAACTAAAAGAGTTAAAAAGTTTTTATTTTAGATATGATATATTATATGTTAGATCTAAAATTAAAGTTTGTTTGAATGTATGATAGTTTGTGAAAATATTTTATAAAACTTGAAACTATTTTCAAACACCGAACCCCAGCTCATGTTAGTTCAAAACTTAATTATGAATTAAGTGATCTAGATTTGATAATCAAAGATCTAAGGCATAAATTTCATAATTCATGGATTTATGGGTTAGCTCGAGTCAAGTCCATTTAACTGGAATAAACCTAGGATTAGAAATCATTGATAATGGACTATGTTAGTAATTGATCAAATCTAATTAATAATTAATTCTGATTGGATCAATTCTTCTCTTGATGAATTCTCAATAGTTGTAGTTGGTCAAGTCTATGTCTTTGATTAGACTAAGATAGACTTTGATCGTAGCTCCGTGGTCAAACCCAAATCTATAAGTTGATCAAATTGAAACTGACTAACTAGTTGGTATCCAAGGTAAGTTTAGCGGTCATGATCGATGGTCATTAATTGAGAGCTATTGGGTATAAAATACCCCCCAGCCGTAGTTCGTGACAGGAGTGACCCTTCGGAGATTCTACCGACTTCCGACCTTCGGTGACA
The DNA here is from genome assembly GCF_000442705.2 of Elaeis guineensis. Taxonomy (NCBI): domain Eukaryota; kingdom Viridiplantae; phylum Streptophyta; class Magnoliopsida; order Arecales; family Arecaceae; genus Elaeis; species Elaeis guineensis. The sequence goes on from NC_025998.2 coordinate 106,475,334, forward strand.
TCTTTTCGAACCTCTCTGACGGTCGAGCCTCCGCAACACTCCCAAGTTTTGCCGACGGATAAGCCCCCACCAGCGTCGGTCGGATTCATCATGACGGACGAACTCCACCCAGATTTCCATGATGATCGACCACCTTCTAGACTGCATCCGGACTCCTACGGGAGCTGGACTTCATCCCCGACTTCAACTGCAGGTAGACTTCATCCGGACTCCTACGGGAGCCGGACTTCGTCCCTGACTTCAATTGCAGGTAGACTTCATCTGGACTCCTACGGGAGCCGGACTTCGTCTCCGACTTCAACTGCAGGTAGACTTCATCCGGACTCCTACGGGAGTCGGACTTTGTCCCCGACTTCAATTACAGGTAGACTTCATCCGGACTCCTACGGGAGCCGGACTTCATCCCTGACTTCAACTGCAGGTAGACTTCATCCGGACTCCTACGAGAGCCGGACTTCATCCCCGACTTCAATTGCAGGTATACTTCATCCGGACTCCTACGGGAGCCGGACTTCATCCCCGACTTCAATTGCAGGTAGACTTCATCCGGAATCCTACGGGAGCCGGACTTCATCCCCGACTTCAACTGCAGGTAGACTTCATCCGGACTCCTACGGGAGCCGGACTTCGTCCCCGACTTCAACTGCAGGTAGACTTCATCCGGACTCCTACGGGAGCCGAACTTTGTCCCCGACTTCAACTGCAGGTAGACTTCATCCAGACTCCTACGGGAGCCGGACTTCGTCCCCGACTTCAACTGCAGGTAGACTTCATCCGGACTCCTACAGGAGCCGGACTTCATCCCCGACTTCAACTGCAGGTAGACTTCATCCGAACTCCTACGGGAGCCGGACTTCGTCCCCGACTTCAACTGCAGGTAGACTTCATTCGGACTCCTATGGGAGCCGGACTTCGTCCCCGACTTCAACTGCAGGTAGACTTCATCCGGACTCCTACGGGAGCCGGACTTCGTCTCCGATTTCAATTACAGGTAGACTTCATCCGGACTCCTACGGGAGCCGGACTTCATCCCCGACTTCAATTGCAGATAGACTTCATCCGGACTCCTACGGGAGCCGGACTTCATCCCCGACTTCAACTGCAGGAAGACTTCATCCGGACTCCTACGGGAGCCGGACTTCACCCCCGACTTCAACTGCAGGAAGACTTCATCCGGACTCCTACGGGAGTCGGACTTCGCCCCTGACTCCAACTGTAGGTAGACTTCGTCCGGGCTCCCACGGGAGCTGGACTTCCACCCTAAATTTTTGTTGCAGGTAGATCTCACCCCGAACTCCTACAAGGGCCAGACTCCGAGCTTCTACTACAAGCGATCCACTCCGAGTTTTCGCTACAAACGATCTACTTCAAATTTCTACCACGAGCGGTCCGTGCCAGATTCCCACCGTAAGCCTTCACCCGAGCTTCCATTATGGATGAATTCCTTTCGAATTTCTATTGCAGATAGGCCTTGGCCGAGACTCCCCGACAAATGATCCCCACCTGGGCTTCTACGGAGATCAGACTCCGACCGAACTTCTATAAGCAGGCAAATGCCGTGCTCACGAAATCTAGTAGCTGGACCCCTCCGACGGATGAACCTCTCCAGCACCATCCGACATCCACCACCGATCGACCCTCTATCGAAGTCTGCGTGAAACCGGACTGCATCTACGGAAAGCCTCTGATCGAGCTCCTACGGCAAGTGGTCCTCGCCTGCAGCCTTAACGCCCAAGGCACCCAACAGGATTTGCAACATCCGAGCTCCTCTCAGATGGATGGCTACCTTTCTCCACTAGGCACCTCAACTGAACTTCGGCCGACAGGCCCGGACCCTCTGGCAGGCCACAGTAATGGCCACGACTCTGCTCCACTTCCTGAGACGGATCCCACGCGGCTCCATCACTCCCTGGCAGGCCTCAATAATGGCCACGACTCTGCTCCACTTCTTGCGATGGATCCCATGTGGCTCCATCACTCCCTGGCAGACCACAGTAATGGCCACGACTCTGCTCCACTTCCTACGACGGATACCTTATGGCTCCTCCACCCTCTGGCAAGTCGCGACAATGGACGCCGCTCCACTCCCCGCAACAGACTCCACGTGGCAGGTCCCGGTGATGGCCATGATTCCACTCCACTACTCTTCACAACAAACTCCTCCTGACCCCGAGCGGCCCACTGCCAGACAGTTATAAACATCGCTATCAGTCTGTTGCACCCTTCGCCTATAAAAGGGGGACCCCAGATATGTTATTCTCTAAGCTCTAATTTCTATCTCAAAACTCTGCTAAAATTTCTGTTCGAGCACTCCATTCTTGTTGAGGCAGAGAACTGACTTGAGCATCGGAGGGTCTTGTCGGAGCACCCCCAACTCCGATTTAGACTTTCTTTGCAGGTCCCGACGGCGACCGTGACTCCCTCGACTCCAGCTTCTCCGACGTAGGCAGATTTTTGCACCAACAAGAGCTATTCACATAGATTGAGTCTATGGTGAGTTAATGACATATCCCTCCCATCGATCTCACTTACCTGGCCAATATGGTAAATCATGTTTTGATTAGATCACTTAATGATTGAGATTGACCCATGCTAACTAGAAAATTAATATGACTGATTTAGGTGCCCCTAGTTCAACTTGTCTAAAGTCCTCTTCCTGACTTGGTGAAGTCAGTGAAAAGATTTATGACTAGTTGGTTGGACCAGTTTATGCCTAGTCTTCTTTGATCTGACTTGGTGAAGTCAGTGGGAGGATTAGGATTAACTGGTCAAATCTTTTTCATCTTTTATTTCATCTAATTAAATCCTCTAAAATTATTAGGCCTCTAACAATAAAATAGTTATGATGATAACTAGATCATAACATCCCATTAAGTTGGATGATAATGGGTCCAACAGTTTGGATGATCATTAGAGGCACCACACGCCTGGTGCTCATCTAGCTGTCAGAATTATCATTCATAATATGTTGATTTAGTTGTATCTTTCTGATGATGGTCAGGTTGGCCGAGCCACACTCAGGCCTGGTCATTCATTTGTCAGATGCACTAAATTCTGACATGTTAATGGTTGGACCTAATCAAAACTTTTAGTGAAGGCAATACATGCCTACTGAAGAGGTGTCTGGAAAAAAATTAAATGTTAAAAATTATTTAGTAAAATAATTGATTAAGAACCTACCCATGGGTGCAAAAGGTTTGGCCGAGCCACACTCAAGCCCATATGCAGCCTGTGAGGTTTCTGGTACCCGCTACAAAATTAGTGTCATTCTTCGAATTGAAGGTAGAGGCTATCAATTCGAATAAAATAGTGAAAAAATCTTTAGACTAAAATCTATGTCTTTAGGCTTAATCAATTTATATACTAATTAGATTTTAATTTTTTTTTTTACAGTTATGGCCACTACTTTGTCGCTCCCATCTCTATTAGATAGTGATAAATTGATAGGATCCAATTTTGATAGTTGGTATCAAAAACTAAAAATAATCCTGAAGCATGAACAGATCTTGTACGTACTAGTAGATCCAGCATCCAAGGAGCCAGCTCCGAACGTCTGCAGTACGATCTGAGATGCTTATCAGAAGAGGCTCAACGATCGAACTACGATTCATTACATTATGCTGGCAGCAATGAATGATGAGTTCAGTCATCGATTTGAGAATGCTCAATCTCAGGATATGTTATAAATGTTGAACGAGTCTTTTGGCATGTTCGACAATGTTGAGAGGCACAAGACAAGTTGTGCCACCTTCAATGTTCGAATGAGGGAAGGAGCGTCAGTCACTAATCATGTACTATACATGATTGAGATGATTAAGTGCTTAAGCAAGCTCGATTTTTTCCTGTATGAGCAATTGGGGAAGGATGCCATTTTGAACTCTTTGCCTAAATCCTACCTCCTTTTCTTTACTCATTTTCGAATGACAAAGCCTACAGTCAATTACCATAGTTTGTTAGAGTTGCTACAGAACTTTAAGAAGGATCACTAGCTCCACAACAAGTCAGTTTATGTGGTGGGAGAGTCTTCTTTTGGGCATCGACCCTTTAAGAAAGAAAAGAAAAACAACAAGAAGAAGAAGAAGATGCAAAGTGCTGGGGCATCCAAGCCCAATCAGATCAAAAAATCCAAGTCTGATCAAAATCAGATGGAATGCTTCTACTGTAAGAAGCAAGGGCACTAAAAGAGGAACTGTTCTTAGTATATTACCTTTCTGGATGTGAACAGACTGAGAAAGAAGTAAGTTGTTGCTGAACAAGATAATTATATAATAACACCTTGTAATTTCTCAATTTATGATTCTACTACCTAGGTATTAGATATCGAAAGTCCTTTTAATATTTGCAATTCATTGCAGGGTCTATAGGTTAGTAGGAGATTTGAAAAAGGCGAAAGATTCTCTAATGTTGGAGATGGAAGATCAGTTCTAGTTCTAGCATTAGGGATTATTAAGCTTGTATTCAAATCCAATATAATTATTCTTAGTGAATGTCACTTTTATCCTTTTTTTCTATTGAATATTATTTCTGTAGGCCTTTTGGCCATGTATGATTATGAAATTTCAATAAAAAAAGATATTTTTAATATCATTATGAATAGTATTAATGTGATGAATGGATAGCTGAATCATAAAATTTATATATTATCACAACCTGTTAGTGTAATGTACATGTCCAGCAAATGTCCTAGAATTGATGATATCACTGATATCTACCTTTGACATTGTAGATTAGGTCATGTTAACAAGAACAGAATAAACAAGTTGACTCAAGAGAGAATCTTCGAAGTCAGTGATTGTGAATCACTCCCAACCTGTGAATCCTATTTTCTTGAAAAAATGACCAAGTCACCTTTTACTGAAAAAGATGAGCGAGCTAGCGAAGTTCTAAGTCTGATACATACTGATGTATGCGGACCCATAAACACGAGTACCAGATATGGATATTATTATTTTATTATATTTATAGATAATTTATCAAGGTATGGGCATATCTATTTAATGACACACAAGTCAGAATTATTTGAAATGTTCAAATAATTTTGTAATGAAGTAGAGAAACAAAATGTGAAGAGGATTAAAACTCTTCGATCCGACTAAGGAGGTGAATACCTCTCCGATGAGTTTCTAATATACTTAGAAGAGAATAAAATTTTCTCATAGTGGACTCCTCCTGGAACACCACAGCATAATGATATATTGGAAAGGAAGAATCGAACCCTATTAGGCATGGTTCAGTCCATGATGGGCTTTGCAAGTCTGTCGATCTCCTTTTGAGGATATACACTCAAGTTAACTTGTTATGTTTTAAATAAAGTTTCTAGTAAGTCCGTAAGTAAAATATCACATGAGATGTAAACAGAGTGTAAGTTAGTACTCTCTCACCTTAGGATTTGGGGGTATCTAGCTTATGTCAAACGTTTGAAAACTGATAAGCTTGAACCTAAGTTTGACAAGTGTCTATTTGTAGGATACCCAAAAGAGACTAAGGGGTATTACTTCTATCTTGCTAATGAACAAAAAGTGTTCGTCTGTAATAGGATAGTCTTTTAGAAAAGGAGTTCTTTGGAAAAGAAACTAATACCTCAAAGATTGAACTTCATGAAGTTCGATCGGTAGAAGAACCAACACAATCTAGTAAACTCATAGAGTCGAATTTGATTAGATCAAACCCATAACTTATTGTAAAAATATCTTTAAGGAGATCCGATAGAATACCGCATCAACCAGATAGATACTATGGTTTCTTGGTCCGAGATGGTGATCCAGTTGAACTCGATGAGAATAATGAGGATCCGATCACTTACATGGATGCGATACAGAGATATAACTCTGATAAGTAGCTAGAAGTCATGAAATTTGAAATGGAATCCATGAAAGTCAATGATGTATGACATTAGTTGACCCCCCTGAAGAAGTAAAACCTATAGGGTGTAAGTGGATCTTCAAAAAGAAGATGGATGCAAACTAAAAGTAACTAGATTAATCATATTATCCTAACATGCATATGATCTAATCATCAAATCAACCTACTCTAAGATCTATAATATGATATGTTGCATATAAAATCTGAAAAAATCATAACATAAAATCTGCATGCATACATGTGAGCAGTAGATCAAATCTACATCTATCTGCGTTCAAAACTCGATACCTGAGTACAGATCGATGATCGTTGCTACTGAGAGATGTGGTAAAGAGTATCTTTACTGGTTGCACACAGTCGTACATGCATCTGATCTCTACAGAAGGTCCACTCGAAGCTCCGATCTGAACAGTCTTCTCGAGAATGTTAGTTCGCACGAAGACCATCTTCTTGGCTAATCTGGATTCTTTCTTTAAATTTTTAGAACCTTTCTAAAGATTGAAGAAAGACTTCTAGAGGAGATGAAGATCTAAAAAATGTATGGAGAGGAGACGCTCTTCTTTCTTCTTTTTCTCTCTTCTCAAACCCATAGGAAGAAACCCTAGAAGATTAGGTTTTGCGCACACCCAAAGAGAGAGGACTCTCCTCTCTTTTTTTCACCAAGAACCCACACCCCAAATCTTCCTCACATGAAGGCCTCTTTCTCTTCTTTCTTACACACACAAAAGAGAGAAATAACCCCCCTTTATTTGGTGTGTAATGAGGTAGGGTGAAGAGTCCAACATTGTTTAGACTCTTCCTTACATTGTCGCACCTTTTCACATTTCCACACCCCCAAAAAATATGTGACATCCTTTTTCTATATTTTCCATGGTAAATCAGATCCTTATCTAATTTCTCATGGTGAGAAACCCCCATATTGTTGCACAAAAGAAAGAATAAAAGGGAAGTGGGCGGCAATGCTATAGATAAGGTCAAACCTTATCTAATATGGTATCCCATTCAAATCAAATTTGAATGTACCATATAATATCAGATTTTATCCATATTTGGATGTGAGAAAGGAAGGATGGAGGGCCTTTTATCATGTAAAAATATCATGCAAAAACTTTTGGCATGAGGAAATATGGCATCAAGAACTTTGGTGGCGCAAGGGAGGAGTCCAACTCTTCATAGACTCTAATTTTTCTTATTTAACTTCAAACCAAATTACATCTGGTTTAGTCCAAATAAATAGATAAAATCTAATCTAATTAGATTCATAATTTTTTAATCAAATGCTAATCAAATTAGAAATTAATTGAATCAAAGTCTTGATCAAATCAGGGACAATTCTTCCTTAGCGATTAGGTCATCTCATAACCTAATCAGGTCCAACCTAATTGAATCTAATTTAATTAGATTTTATCTAATTCTCTTTGCTCAATCAAATTAAGTTAATCAATAATTTAATTGTTAATTAATTATTTATTAATTCACTAATACTTGGTGAATAAATTTATTGCAACTGTTGCATAAGGTTAACCATCAATCGAATTGATGATTAAACCCTTGAATGATTCTTAATCATTGATCAACCACATGATCAGCTAGAAATCTTTTTGAGTATGACTCCATAGGTTTGAACCTAAGCTGGTAGCACAGGAATAAATTTTTGAATCAATCGATGTAACCATCTGTAATGGGACCCGATGTCTGGATAGGTCGAATAATGGCAAAGCAACATTCAAGAACCTACTAACACATGATTATCGTAAAATTCATCCCTTTGATCCTAATGCTTAAGGACGACCTAAAATTTAACTATGAATCCTAAATAAGTCATCCACATTATATTTCAATCTTTCAAATCCATCACGTGGATTAGCCAAGCCCAGGTTTTGCTAAATTGAAATACACTGATGCATAACTCCTACTAATTCAGAGGGATCAATCCTATCTTGACTCATGTACCGACTTGATAAGTACTTGATTGCACCCAGCAATCTTCCATCATTAAATTAAAAATTTAGATAGTCCAGCATTAAAGTACAGTGAGTTGCTTGTAAGTCACTGTGGTGATCTCAAGTTGGAGGGATACTTATACCCATATCCTTAGCGAGCAACTCTTGATAGTAGAGTACTCCACAGTTGGTCATGTTCAGTGACGATATACTCCTACATCTCACCTGCATGTCATATCAGTGTCTCTACATCATTTGATTATAAGAATGATCAATGCATATGGCATACAACGACCTACACTTGATATCACTATTATCCTAGTAATAACGTATCGTTTGGTCGCAAACTAGTTTAAGGACTACGTGATAAATCTTTCTTTATCAATCAAAGTAATCCTAAGGATTTCATCACAATACAGGAGTTCATTAAAAGATATAACCTTGTAATAAAAAAGGCCAAACAACTTTTATTATTGATTAATTCATATACATTTATTTTTAGCACAATCATCAAATGATTGACTTTAAGACACAATTTCCAACAACTTTCACTTGGACTAAAGCCAATCAGTATAGTATCATATACCCATCTTCTTTTTATCATCTTAGAACTCTAAGATACCAAGGCTTTAGTAAATAGGTTGGTCATATTTTTCTTTTCGTCGATCTTCTAAAGTTCGACGTCATCTGAATCTGTGATTTTCTGAATAAGATGGTAGCGATGCAAAATGCTTGGTAAGCTAATGGGACTTCGGCTTCTTGGCATGAGCTATGACTCCGATGCTGTACAATATAGTAGAACCATCATTGGAGGGTGCTATTCCAAGCTTGCTACTGAACTTGTACAATCACATAGCTTCTTTGCAAGCATCGGATACCGTAATACATTCTGCCTCACAATTTGAATTAGCTATATTATTCTGCTTGAAACATTTTCAACAGATTGCTCTATTATTTAGGGTAAAGATGTATTCTGACACGTTCTTGCTATTATTATGTCCAACTAAAAACTAAGGTCATACTCTACAAGTTTTAAGTCAGATTCTCCATAACCGAGTTACTGATCCTTTGTAATTCTTAAATACTTATGGATGATCTACCAGTAATTTTCATCTAGATCTTGTAGATATCCACTCACTACCATAATGAGTATACCACATCTTATCTCATATATGGTGTAGATGATAGAATAAATTTTACTTATAAACACTCTATGTACGTAGACTGGGATAACCTAAGTAGCCTCTTAGATCTATCTCTATAGATCTTCATTTTTAGGATGAGGGATACCTTTTCCAAGTCCTTTATGGAGAACAATAATAATAGCAAAATTTTTATTCCCTATAATGTAAGGAATGTCATTTTTGATTAAAAAAATTTCATTCACATACAAAATAAAAAATATACTCACAGAACTATTAATCCATTTGTATTTGTAGAGTTCATCTTCATTCTCAATGAAGCTATGCATTTTGATCATTTATCAAAATGCATGTTCCAACTCAGTATTGCCCTAGGAGAAAAATATCTTTCTATGGTCAATATCATAACGTTGACAATATCTTTAGGCAACCAGATGACAACCTTCTTGTCTGTGCCCTCTGATCTTATTGAAGATCCACTTATATCAGATAGGTTTTACCCCTTCGAGTGGATCAATGAATATCCATACACTATTGACCTTTATGGACTCATTTCGGACTTTACGGCTCCAAGCCACTAATCGAAGTTGGACCTCTGCATCGCATCCATATAGGTGATCAGATCCTTATTGTTCTTATTGAGTTCAATAGGATCACGTCCCAAAACTAGAAACTAAAGTATCTATCCGACAGATATGGTATTCTACTGGATCTCCTTAATGGTGCTTCTACAACAGGTTTCGAGTTTGATCTAATCAAATCCAATTCTATGGATTCACTAGATTGTGTCAGTTCTTCTACCTGTCGAATTTTATAAGTTCTACATCAAAGGCATCAGTTTCTTTACCAAGGTACTCCTTTTCTAAAAGGAATACCAAACCACTCTTGTCCTTTAGCAAGTTAGAAGTTATGTCTCTTAGATTCTTTGGGATATCCTACAAAATAATACATATAAAATTGAGATCCAAGCTAATCGGTTTGTAAATGCTTGACATAAACTAAATACTCCCAAACCCTAAGGTAAGAAAGTATCGGTTTATGTTTAGTCCATATCTCATATAGAATTTTTGTGACTGATTAATTTGAAATCCAACTGAGAATATGACAAGTAGTCTCAAGAGCAGAATCCTAAAAGAAGATTGGTAGTCTTGTAAATCTCATTATGGATCGAACTATGTCTAACAAAGTCGATTTCAATAAGAGAGAATCCTTTTCTCTACTAGATATATCAAAAACTCATCGAAAAAGCATTCTTCTCCTTGATCTGACCGAAGAGTTTCAATGCTCTTCCCTATTATTTCTCTACCTTATTAAAAAATTATTTAAATATTTTAAATAATCTAAATTTATGATAAATATATTCGTAGATCTAATACATCAGTATGTATCAGATACGACAGAAACTAAATTGCTAAAGGTAGTCATTTGTGACATTATCTACTCTAGGGGGCTTGTTTGTTGTGTACAGTATAGTAACAGACTGTGACTATTCTTAAATACCATTTCTTTAGTTATCTACTATGATTTTGACATCATCTATAATGATATCACAAAAATTATTCTATATTGACAATATAAATCCATCCTTGGCCTAAAAGCCTACGAAAATTACATTCGTTAAAATGGATAACGGTGACAATCACCAAAAATGATATTATTAGAATCAAAAATTTGCTTGAGAATTCCTAAAGTCTGAACTAAAATATGACTTTCAGCTCCAACATTCAGGAATCTTTTGCTATTTCCAATCTTTCTACTAACCTTAAGTTATTGTAACAGTTTGCATGGACTTTCGATATCCAATATCTAGGTAGTGATGTCAAAAATAGAGAAATCACAAGGTGTTATCGTATAAGTATCTTATCCGGCAATCCTTTACTGATTTCTCTTTCTTAGCTTATTCGGATCAAGAGACTGCCAGATTAGGTTAACCTTAGACTCTTTTATCAGTTCGGGCTCCTCAGTCCAAGCACGACTCTTTTGCACCTTTTTTTTCAAAAGATTGTTGTCCTATTGAAGACACATCTTCAGAGGTGCAAAAGAATTTTTTCAACTTTTGAAAGATTTTCTTTTACTGAGCATCATCGAATTTATAACTAAATTTGTGTTCTTCACTATTCTCAAAAACACATCACGATGATACGATTATTTGACAACTTCTGATAAGTACCTTTGATCGTATCATATGTGTTGGATGTGAAAATATTAGGTGCTAGATCCATAATCATTTATAGGATCTATTCGTGCTTTATAACTATTTTCAACTTTCGATGCCATCTATCGAAGTTGGATCCTATAGATAAATCACTATCAAATAGTGAATGGAGTAATGTACATCTAGCCATAACTGAAAGAAAAATATAAGACCTCTATGTTTATGAATTAACTAAGCCTAAAGACTTGAACTTTAGTCTAAAGGTTCTCCTACTATTTTAGTTGAATTGGTAGTCTCTATCTCTAATTCAAAGAATTATCCTAATTTCTTAGTGGGTACTAGAATTCACACAGACTGTATATAGATTCGAGTATGGCTCGGCCAATCTATATGCATCTATGGGTAGGTTCTCAACCAATTATTTCTTCAAACAATTTTTAGTATTAAGTTTCGTCCCAGATTTTATTTCAGTAAGCGATGGGCCTTCACTGAAAATCCTGATTAGGTCCAACCATTAACATGAATCTATTCAGTGATTCTAACTAATAAATAATCAGATCTGAGTATGGCTCGACCAACCCAACCATTCATTAAATAGTACAGTAGAATCATCATATAAGGAATGATAATTCTATCATTCAGAGGAACACCAGACAGATGGCGCCTACAATATCAATCAAAAATAATGGACCTATTACCATTCACCTTAATGGGAGGCTATGATTTAGTTATCATCATAACTATCTCATTTTAAGAACTTAATAATTTAAAAGATTTAAGAATTAATTTAGAGAAGAGATTTGACCAGCTATTCTTAATTCTCTCACTAACTTCACCAAGTCAAATTAAAGAAGATTAAGCTTAATCTGATCCATCCAACTAGTTATAAATCCTTCCACTGACTTCACCAAGTCATGAAAAAGACTCAAGACAAGTAGGTCAACCTAGAAGTACCTAAATCAGTCACACTGATTTACCTATGCAATATGGGTTAGCACGAATCAATGAGCAACCTAATCAAAAGCTGATTAACCATATCGGTTAGGTAAGTGAGATCGATGGAAGGGTATGCTAAGCTTGCCTTAGACACCATCAAAATAGTCAGATAAATCACTCTCAATTAAAAACTATTGATCAAAATATCAAACTTATCTTAAACACCAATTGGTTCATCACTTTCAATTAGGTTTGCCTAAAGACTCGGGCCCAACAACTGAGCCACGATCAAGATCCATTTGGTCTAATAAAAAATATGAACTTAACCATCTACAACTATTGTATTGGTTCTAGAAAAAATTTGATTTAATCTAATTCAATATTTAATTTGATTTAATCAATTTCTCTATATGGTCTATGAATTCTTTGATTCTAACCTTAGATCTAACCCAATTAAGATGACCTTATCAAGCTAACTCATAAACTCATCAACCTATATTTTATGCGAATAACATTAGATATTTAATTCACAATTCTAGATCTAATTAGTTCATCTTAATTCTCAATTAAGTGTAAGTTTAACATGGATTTAGGTTTAGATTTTGAACAATTTTAATTTTTATTTTGTAAATAATTTATAACAAATTTTATATAAAAATTTTCTATTCAAAAATTGGATCGACTCAATCAACATTAAGTCGGCTACACAAGGAGACTGGGTCAACTTAGTTTAAAATTGGGTTGGCTCAATCATTGTGCGAACACATTTCAAAGAATTTCAGATCTGAAAAATCTTACATAATACTAAAATAATATCAATCATTAACATCCTTTTAGATCATATCTAAACTTTTTTTGATTTTAAATTTTATTTTTTTATAATTAAAATAATTTTAATCATATAGATTAGATGTTTTATATTTCATACAACTTTATATCACATATAACAAACCTAGAGTTTCAAGATCTAGGATTTTGCAGAAAAATAAATTTTTTCTTTCGCATTCTTCTTCATAGGATCTGATCACATGGCACCCCTATACGCTATAAGAGTACCCCATCGAATAGAAAGAGAGGGTCTTTAAATCTTTCTTGCTCCTACAACCGGACGGTTTAGTGATCAACCCAATCCAAGTACTTACTAATCGGATCATCTAATCTAATCACATATCATTAATGCATGAATTTATGTCTAATCTAAATTACATCAGATCTAATCACAATCTTAGATTATATCTAAATCAGATAATAAATATCACATGCAATATGTAAAATCAGATTTTATCAAAGATCAACACAAACTAGGATAACCTGTTCATTGTAAGGGGCAAACCCTACAGCAGGACAATCTTATTTTAGTTTGTGTGATCAATCATTAATTAAATTTGGATCTAAAATATCATATATCATATCTAAATTAAATTAAATTTTATATTTAATAAGCACACATAACATGTCATAATGAATTAGAGCTCTGATACCACTGTTGAAAAATGTAGGCAATTTTATGCATGTATTTCAAAATTTTTTTAAATAAATTATAGTGAAAAGTAACTAGATTAATCATATTAATCTAACATACATATGATCTAATCATCAAATCAATCTACTTTAAGATCTATGACATGATATGTAGCATATAAAATCTAAAAAAGTCATAAGATAAAATCTGCATGCATATATGTGAGCAATAGATCAAATCTACATCTACCTGAGTTCAGAACTTGATACCTGAGCATGGATTGATGATTGCTGCTACTGAGAGACATAGTAAAGAGTATTCTTGCTGGTTTCTCATAGTCGTACATGCGTCCGACCTATACGGAAGGTTCACTAGAAGCTCCGATCTGATCGGTCTTCTCGAGAATGCTAGTTCGCATGAAGACCATCTTCTTGGCTGATTTGGATCCTTTCTTCAAATCTCTAAAATCTTTTTAAAGGTTAAAAAAAGACTTATAGAGAAGATAAAAATCTAAAAAGATATGGAGAGGAGATGCTCTTCTCTCTTCTTTTTCTCTCTTCCCAAACCCATAGTAAGAAACCCTAGAAGACTAGATTTTGCGCACACCCAAAAAGAGAGGACTCTCCTCTCTTTTTTTCACCAAGAATTCATACCCCAAAGCTTCCTCATGTGAAGCCCTCTTCCTCTTCTTTCTTACATGCACAAAAGAGAGAAATAACCCCCCTTTATTTGATGTGTAATGAGGTAGGGTGAAGAGTCCAACATTGTTTGGACTCTTCCTTACATTGTCGCACCTTTTCACATTTCCATGCCCCTAAAAAATATGTGACACCCCTTTCTCTATTTTCCATGGCAAATCAGGTCCTTATCTAATTTCCCACAGTGAGAAATGCCCATATTGTCGCACAAAAGAAAGAATAAAAGGGAAGTGGGCGGCAATCCTATAGATAAGGTCAAACCTTATCTAATATGGTATCCCATTCAAATCAAATTTGAACATACCATATAATATCAGATTTTACCCATATTTGGATGTGCAAAAGGGAGGGTGGAGAGCCTTTTGGCATGTAAAAATCTCATGCAAAAACTTTTGGCATGAGGAAATATGGCATGAAAAACTTTGGTGGCACAAGGGAGGAGTCCAACTCTTCATGGACTCTAATTTTTCTTATTTGACTCCAAACAAAATTATACCTGGTTTAACCCAAATAAATAGATGAAATCAAATTTAATTAAATTCATAATTTTTTAATCAAATCTCAATCAAATTAGAAATTAATTGAATCAAAGTCCTAATAAAATCAGGGATAATTTTCTTTTAGCGATTAGGTCATCTCATAACCTAATCGGATCAAATCTAATTGAATCTAATTTAATTAGATTTTATCTAATTCTCTTTACTCAATCAAATTAAGCTAATCAATAATTTAATTACTAATTAATCTTCTATTAATTTACTAACACTTGATGAATAAATTTATTGTAACTTTTGCATAAGGTTAACCATCAATCGAATTGACGATTAAAATCTTGAACGATTCTTAATCATTGATCAGCCACATCATCAGTTAGAAACTTTTTTTGAGTGTGATCTTATAGGTTTAAATCTAAGTCAGTAGTATAAAAATAAATTTTTGAACCAATCAATATAACCATCTAGCAATGGGGTCCAACGTCCGGATAGATCGAATGATGGCAAAGTAATATTCAAGAACCTACTGACGTATGATTATTGTATAATTTATCTCTTCGACTCTAATACTCAAGAATGACCTAAGATTTAATTGTTAATCCTAGATAAGTCATCCATATTATATTTTAATCTTTCAAATCCATCACATAGATTATCTGGACCCAAATTTTGCTAAATTGAAATACACTAATGCATAACTCCTACTAATTCAGAGAGATCAATTCCATCTTAACTCACGCACCGACTTGACAAATACTTGACTACACGCAGTAATATTTCTGTTAGAAAATATATCCCAAAAGTCAATCATCAAGCTGTTGACGGTTGAGCAACCAAGCATTGTAATTGATTTGTTAATAAATAAAATATATTTGGCATTTTCATCATAAGCTTTCATCTTCTAATGAACTCCGTTGTTATGATGAATTTCTTAGGACTATTCAGATTCGATAAAGAGAGGATTTATCGATTAGTTCTTAAAACTATTCACGACCAAATGATAGGCTGTTAATAAGGACGACAGCTTCTATCGAGCATAGGTCGCTGTAGGCCATATGGGTTGGTTGTCCTCTTAATCAAGGAGTGTGAAAATACTAGTATGGCATACAGGTGAGATATAAGGGTACATCGTTATTGAACGTGACCAACTCCAGAGTATTTTATTGTCGAGAATATCTCTGATGGGATCTAGGTATAAGTGTTTCTTAGATCTGAGATCACCTCAGTGACTTGCAAGCAACTCACTGTGCTTTGATACTGGACTAACTGAATTTCTAATTCAGTGATGGAAGGTTTTTGGGCATAGTCAAATACTTGCGAAGTCAGAGTGTGATCGAGATGGGATTGACCATTCTAACAGTTGGAGAAGAATGAATCACTGTATTTCAATTTAGCAAAATCTTGGCCAGGATAATCCATCAGATAGATTTGATATTTTGAAATACAATGTGGACAACCTGATCAGAGTTGACAGTTGAACTTTGAGGTGTTCTATGATCATTTTGGTCAAGGGGATGAATTATATGGAAACTATATCCGCATGGGTTCTAAGGATGTTGTTCTACACATTTGACATATCTGATCATCGGGTACCATTACTAGATGGTCACTTCGATTAGTATAGAAATTTATTTCTATGCTACCAACTTAGGTTCAGACCTATGAGATCACACACATTAGAGTTCATGATCCGATTGGATGGTTGATCAATGATTAAAAATCATTCTAGGGTTAAATGATCAATACGATTGACATTTAATCTAGTGCAAGTGTTGCAGGAGGATCGATTAGCAATTTGATTGCTAATTGACTTAATTTGATTAAGCCAATGGACTGAGATTAAGTCTAATTAAATATAATTTAATTAGATTTAGTTTGGACTTGACTGGATCAAGTTCAATTGGTTTATTAGATAAGCCAAGTGCAAGAAAAAAACTAGTCCTAGTTCAATTAGGACTTGGGTCAAGCTAATTTCTAATTTGATTAAAAAATTAAATTAGATTTAAATCTAATTTAATCTAATTAAATTAAGTTTTTAATTGGATTAAGACTTATTTTAATTAGATTGATCTAATTTTAATTTGATTTAGTTTGAGAAACCAAATTAAAACAAGTCATAAGATAGAATCCTGGTAAGACTAGGATTCCACTTTGCACCACGTAAGCCCCCCCCCACACCCTTTCTCTTATTCCACGCCAATCCCCTCTTATTTTGTATGACAAAAGCCCTCTCCTAGGTCTTTCCCATGTCCAAAAGGCTTCCTCTCTTCTTTCATACATGGAAAGTGGTTGTGGATCAAATCAAAGTAGGAATAAATTTGGATTTCAAATTCTATAAGATAGAGTTTTAGAAATCCAAAACTCTTTCCTTTTTGCTCCTAGACCAGCCCTTTTAATGGTTTCCCTTAAGCTGACTTGGTGAAGCCAGTGGGAGGATCATGATAAGCTGGTTCATCTAATCTCATCCTCTAAATCATTTAAATTTTTTAAAATTATTAGATCCTTAAAATGATAAAGTTATGGAGATAACTGAGTCATAGCCTCCCATTAAGGTGTTTGATAATGAGTCCATTAACTCAATAATCATTACAGACCCAAAGGCCTGGTGCTTGTTGACTAATGAAATTATCACTCATCATATGACGACTTGGAAGTATCTCTCTAATGGTGGTTAGGTGAGCCAACCAAAGTTGGGCTTAATCATTCGTTGGTTAGATGCACCAAGTATGGTCATGTTAATGGTTGAACCTAACCGGATCCTTACAGTGGAGGCCAAAGCCTACTGATTAGGTTTCTAGGGCAAAATTAAAATTACTAAAAATTATTTAGAGAAATAATTGATTATGAACCTACCCTTAGATGTACATGGATTGGCCAACCAAAGTTGGACTTGTGTGTAGTCTAAGTGGATTCTAGTACCCACTAAGGAATTAGGATAATTCCTCGAATTGGAGATAGAGGCTACCAATTCGAATAAAATAGTGGGAGAAATCTTTTGATTAAAGTTCAAATCTTTAGGTTTAATGAATCAATTACTAATTAGGTTATGATTTTTCTTTGAGCAGATATGGCCACTTCTCTATTGCTTCGATCATTGTTGGATAATGATAAGTTGGTGGGATCCAACTTTGGTAGCTGGTACCGAAAGTTGAAGATAGTCCTGGAGCATGAACAGATCCTATATGTGATAATGGATCCTGCACCGAGGAGCCAGCTGCCAATGCACATGGAACATTCAGAAACATTTACCAGAAGTGGCTCAGTGATTGGACCACGGTGCACTGTATCTATTGGAAAATGTGTCCCAAAAAGTCAATCGTCAAACTGTTGACGGTTGAGCAACCAAGTATTGTAATTGATTTGTTAATAAATAAAATATATTTGGCATCTTCATCATAAGCTTTCATCTTCTAATGAACTCCGTTGTTATGATGAAGTCCTTAGGACTATTTAAGTTTGATAAAGAGAAGATTTATCGATTAGTCTTTAAAACTGTTCATGACCAAATGATAAGCTGTTAATAAGGACGACAGCTTCTATCGAGCATAGGTCGCTGTAGGCCATATGGGTTGGTTGTCCTCTTAACCAAAGAGTGTGGAGACACTGGTATGGCATATAGGTGAGATGTAAGGGTACATCATCATTGAACGTGACCAACTCCAGAGTATTCTGCTGTCGAGAATGTCTCTGATGGGATATAGGTATAAGTGTCCCTTAGACCTGAGATCGCCTCAGTGACTTGCAAGCAACTCACTGTGCTTTGGTATTGGACTAACTGAATTTTTAATTCAGGGATGGAAGGCTTCTGGGCACAGTCAAGTACTCGCAAAGTCAGAGTGTGATCGAGATGGGATTGACCACTCCAAGAGTTGGAGAAGAATGAGTCGCTGTATTTCAATTTAGCAAAACCTTGGCCAGGGTAATCCATCAGATGGATTTGATATTTTGAAATACAATGTGGACAACCTGATCAGAGTTGATAGTTGAACTCTAGGGTGTCCTATGATCATTTTGGTCAAGGGGATGAATTATATGAAAACTATATCCGTATGGGTTCTAAGGATGTTGTTCTACACATTCGACCTATCCGGTCGTCGGGTACCATTGCTAGATGGTCACTTCGATTGGTACAAAAATTTATTTCTGTGCTACCGACTTAGGTTCGGACCTATGAGGTCACACACATTAGAGTTCATGATCCGATCAGATGGTTGATCAATGATTAAGAATCGTTCTAGGGTTAAATGATCAATACGATTGACATTTAACCCAGTGCAAGTATTGCAGGAGGATCGATTAGCAATTTGATTGCTAATTGGCTTAATTTGATTAAGACAATGGGCTGAGATTAAGTCTAATTAAATATGATTTAATTAGATTTAATTTGGGCTTGATTGGATCAAGTCCAATTGGTTTATTGGATAAGCCAAGTGCAAGGAAAAACTAGTCCTAGTTCAACTAGGACTTGGGTCAATCTAATTTCTAATTTGATTAGAAGATTAAATCAGATTTAAATCTAATTTAATCTAATTAAATTAGATTCTTAATTGGGTTAAGACCTATTTTAATTAGGTTGATCTAATTTTGATTTGATTTAGTTTGGAAAACCAAATTAAAACAAGTCATAAGATAGAATCCTAGAAAGACTAGGATTCCACCTTGCGCCACATAAGCCTTCCCCACGCCCTCTCTCTTATTCAATGCCAATCTCCACTTATTTTGTGTGACAAAAGCCCTCTCCCAGGTCTCTCCTACATTCACAAAAGGTTTCCTCTCTTCTTTCTTGCATGGAAGGTGGTTTGGATCAAATCAAAAAGGAATAAGTTTGGATTTCGAATTCTATGAGATAGAGTTTTAGAAATCCAAAACTCTTTCAATTTTGCACCGAATTTATCTAAATTTTTTTTGGAATTTTTATGGATTTTAGGGTATACATTGTGTACCCTTTGCTGGTGATCCATGCATGAAAATATGGAGGAGGTGCTCAAGAGTTGGGCGCCCCTTAACTTGCCATGTTTGGATAAGCCTTGACTAGGTATTTGACCTAGACAAGGACTCTATCATATCTCTCTGTATAAAATGAGTTTCTTCATGAAATTTTAATAGAAGATAGAGATTTGAGAGACCTTTGTGCCATCCAAAAATCAAAGAGAAAGACTTTTAGGTCGTGCAGATATAAAAGACACAAATTAGGGTGTCTAGAGAGAAAAACGTGAAGAAGAAGAGGGTCTTCTTCTAGGGCTTTTTATTTTCATATCTTTCCTCCCTCCATCTTGAGTTTTCTGAGAGCATCTCAGATTTGAAACTCCTCCTTTTACTTTCTATCTTTGGAAGAGTCCAAATTAAGAAGAAGGGGGCACCTGATCAACCATCAAAGAAGGATCAGCGCAGTACTAGCATACTGTGCTGATTTCCTGAAGCAGGACTTCTGATCGAGATTCGTGGGCTCGTGTGGATGACTCCTAGAGGCCGGACGCGTGTGCGGCTTGCAACATCATCCTTAAGCCTGGATCAGCGAGGTTAGAGCATCTAACTTGCAAGGTAATAGATCTGATCTATTGATTAATACATACATTAGATGTGGTATAGAAACATGTTGATATGATCAACATGTAGTTCATGCTATATTTATATATTTTAATTTTTGATTTAATGCTATGTAATAATCATGTAATAGGATCTTAGATCTAGAGATTCTTTGGTTTTAAAAAATAAATTTTGATTTATTTTAGTCTTTCGCTGTATGATCTTGAAAAAGTTTCAAAATCTAACCCTGAAACCCTAGATCTGGTTCCTACAGTATCATGCCTGGCTACCATGAGTGACGAGTTCAGTCGCAGATTTGAGATGGCTCAGTCAAAGGACATGCTTCAAGTGTTGGAGGATGCCTTTGGCACACCCGATGACGTGGAGAGGCACAAGACAGTTGTGCCATCTTTAACGCCAAAATATGGGATGGTGCCTCTATCACTGATCATGTATTGTACATGATCGAGCTAATGGAACGATTGAGCAAGCTCGACTTTTTCTTGCATGAGCAGCTTGGGAAGGATGCAATACTAATCTCGCTGTCCAAGTCTTATCTCCCATTCCTCACTCATTATAGAATGATAAAGCCTGAAGTGAACTACCACGGATTATTGGGGTTGCTTCAGAACTTTGAGAAGGATCACCAACTCCATAAGGAGTCGGTGAACTTAGTGGGAGGTTCGTCTTCTGGTTCTCGATCCTTTAAAAAAAGGAAGAAGAATAAGAAGAAGAAAGTGAAGAAGGTGCAAGTTCAGGCTGGGACATCAGTGTAGGCCCAGACCAGAAAGATCAAGCCCGATAAGAGTCTATTCTACTGGCAAGCACCCTAGATTAGATTGTGTGTCAGATATCTACTTATGGCACTATAGGCTAGGTCATATAAACAAGAATAGAATAAACAGGTTGACTCAAGAGAAAATTCTCGAAGTCAGTGATTGTGAATCACTTCCAACCTGTGAGTCATGTCTTCTTGGTAAAATGATCAAGTCACCTTTTACTGAAAAAGGTGAGAGAGCTACTGAGCTCTTGGGCCTAGTACATACTGATGTATGTGGGCCCATGAGCACAAGTACTAGAGGTGGATATTTCTACTTCATAACTTTCACGGATGATCTATCCAGATATGGATTTATCTATCTGATGAAACATAAGTCAGATTCATTTGAAATGTTCAAACGATTCCGAAGTGAAGTAAAAAAATAAACTGGGAAGAGTATTAAAACTCTTCGATCTGACCGAGAAGGAGAATATCTTTCTAGTGAGTTTCTCACATATCTAGGAGAAAATAGGATTCTCTCCCAATGGACTCCTCCAGGAACACCACAGCATAATGGTGTGTCTGAAAGAAGAAATCGGACTCTGTTAGACATGGTCCGATCCATGATGGGTTTTGCCAGCTTGCCGATATCCTTCTAGAGATATGCACTCGAATCGACCTGTTATCTGTTAAATAGAGTTCCAAGTAAGTCTGTAATTAAGACTCTATATGAGATATGGACAGGACGTAAGCCAGCACTTTCACACCTTAGGGTCTGGGGGTGTCCGGCCTATGTCAAAAGATTAGTCACAGACAAATTTGGACCTAGGTCTGACAAATGCACATTCATCGGGTACCCCAAAGAGATCAAAGGATATTTTTTCTACCATGCTGATGAATAAAAGGTGTTCGTCAGCCTTAAGGCAATCTTTTTAGAAAAAGAGTTCCTTGATGAAGGAACTGTTGCCTCTAAGGTTAAACTTGATGAAGTTCAACAAGTAGAAGGACCAACATCAATAGCTGAACCTGAGTCGGATTTGATTAGATCGGATTCGGAGCCCAATGTACCTACACCATTAAGGCGATCCGATAGAGTACCGTGTCAGCCAGATAGATACTATGATTTTTTGGTCCGAAACGATGATCCCATCGAACTCGATGAGAACGATGAGGATTTGATCACCTATATGGATGCAATGCAGAGATCTGATTCCGAAAAATGGCTTGAAGCCATGAAATCCAAAATGGAGTCCATGAAGGTCAACGATGTATGGACATTGGTTGACCCACTTGAAGGGGTTAAACCCATTGGGTGTAAAACAATAGTTGAACCTGAGTCGGATTTGATTAGATCAGATCTGGAGCCCAATGTACCTACATCATTAAGGCGATCTGATAGAGTACCGTGTCAGCCAAACAGATACTATAGTTTTTTGGTCCAGAATGATGATCCCATCGAACTCGATAAGAACGATGAGGATCCGATCACCTATATGGATGCAATGCAGAGATCTGATTTTGAGAAATGGCTTGAAGCCATGAAATTTGAAATGGAATCCATGAAGGTCAACGATATATGGACATTGGTTGACCCACTTGAAGGGGTTAAACCCATTGGGTGTAAAACAATAGCTGAACCTGAGTCGGATTTGATTAGATCGGATTCGGAGCCCAATGTACCTACACCATTAAGGCGATCCGATAGAGTACCGTGTCAGCCAGACAGATACTACGATTTTTTGGTCCGAAACGATGATCCCATCGAACTTGATGAGAACAATGAGGATCCGATCACCTATATGGATGCAATGCAGAGATCTGATTCCGAGAAATGGCTTGAAGCCATGAAATCCGAAATGAAGTCCATGAAGGTCAACAATGTATGGATATTGGTTGACCCACTTGAAGGGGTTAAACCCATTGGGTGTAAATAGATATTCAAAAGAAAAAGGGGCGCATACGAAAAGGTGAAGACTTATAAAGCCTATCTAGTTGCCAAGGGGTATCATCAACGTTATGGTATAGACTATGACGAGATATTTTCTCCTGTGGCAATGCTCAAATTCATTCAGATAATGCTTGCAATAGCTGCCCATCTGGATTATGAGATCTGATAAATGGATGTAAAGATAGCTTTCCTGAATGGAGAGCTGACTGAAGAGGTGTATATGATACAACCTGAGGGGTTTACATCCACAGATGAGTCCAAGATGTGCAAGCTTTAAAGATCCATTTATGGATTGAAGCAAGCTTCTTGGAGTTGGAACATGCATTTTGATAAGGTGATCAAAACGTATTGCTTCGTTAAGAATGGAGAAGAGTCCTGCATCTATAAATGGGCAAATGGTCCAGTTGTGGTATTCTTTGTCTTGTACGTGGATGACCTTCTCTTAATCAAGAATGACATCCCCGCACTACAGGGAATAAAAGTTTAGTTGTCATCGCAATTCTCCATGAAGGACTTGGGTGAAGCATCCTACATCCTAGAGATGAAGATTTATAAGGATAGATCTAAAAAGATGCTTGGGTTATCCCAGTCCACGTACATAGATACTGTGCTGAAGAGGTTCAGCATGAAGAATTTTAAGAAGGGCTATCTACCGATAGGCCATAGAATTTCTCTCTCTAAGAAGGATTGTTCGATAACTTCTGAAGAGAGAGAGCATATGAGTAGAGTCTCATATGCTTCGGCCGTGGGATCTACTATATACGCCATGATATGTACAAGATCAGATTTGGCATACTCACTAGGAGTAGTAAGTAGATACCAATCTGATCCTGGAGAAAATCACTGGAAAGTGGTTAAAGCCATCCTTAAGTATTTGAGAAATACTAAGGACCAATGGTTGGTTTATGGTGAGTCAGATCTGAAACTTGTGGGGTTCACAGACTCCAGCTTTCAATCTGACCATGATGATAGTAGAAGCGTGTCGGATTATATTTTTACTCTGAATGGTAGAGCTATCTGCTGGAAGAGTTTCAAGCAGCATACTGTGGCAGACTCTATTTGTGAGGCAGAGTACATCGCAGCATCGAATGCCGTGAAGGAAGCTGTGTGGCTGAGAAAATTCATCACCGAGCTCGGAGTAGCACCCTCCCTCGATGGTTAGGTCCTGCTCTACTGTGACAGCACTGATGCCATAGCTCAGGCAAAGGAACCCAAAGCACACCAGCAGACGAAGCACATTTTGTGCCACTTTCACCTGGTCCGAGAGATCGTGGATCGAGGTGACATCGACCTTCAGAAGATCGACGGAAAGGAGAACCTGGCCGACCCCTTCACTAAAGCTCTAGCAATAAAGGAGTTCGACAACCACAAGTCGAAGATGGGTATTAGATACTGTGCCGAGTGGCTTTAGGACAAGTGGGAGTTGTTGGAAAATAAGTCCCAAAAGCTAATCGTCAAGCTGTTGACAATTGAGCAACCAAGCATTGTAATTGATTTGTTAATAAATAAAATATATTTGGTATTTTCATCATAAGCTTTCATCTTCTAATGAACTCTGTTGTTATGATGAAGTCCTTAGGACTATTCAGATTCGATAAAGAGAGGATTTATCGATTAGTCCTTAAAACTGTTCACGACCAAATGATAGGCTGTTAATAAGGACGACAGCTTCTATCGAGCATAGGTCACTGTAGGTCATATGGGTTGGTTGTTCTCTTAACCAAAGAGTATGGAGACACTGGTATGACATACAGGTGAGATGTAAGGGTACATCATCATTGAACGTGACCAACTCCAAAGCATTCTGCTGTCGAAAATGTCTCTGATGGGATATAGGTATAAGTGTCTCTTAAACCTGAGATCACCTCAGTGACTTGCAAGCAACTCACTGTGCTTTGGTACTGGACTAACTGAATTTCTAATTCAATGATGGAAGGCTTTTGGGCATAGTCAAGTACTTGTAAAGTTAGAGTGTGATCGAGATAGGATTGACCACTCCAAGAGTTGGAGAAGAATGAGTCACTGTATTTCAATTTAGCAAAACCTTAGCCAGGGTAATCCATCAGATGGATTTGATATTTTGAAATACAATGTGGACAACCTGATCAGAGTTGACAGTTAAACTCTGAGGTGTCCTATGATCATTTTGGTCAAAGAGATGAATTATATGGAAACTATATCCACATGGGTTCTAACAATGTTGTTCTACATATTCAACCTATCCGATCATCGGGTACCATTGCTAGATGGTCACTTCGATTGGTACAAAAATTTATTCCTGTACTACCAGCTTAGGTTCGGACCTATGAGGTCACACACATTAGAGTTCATGATCCAATCGGATGGTTGATCAATGATTAAGAATCGTTCTAGGGTTAAATGATCAATACGATTGACATTTAACCTAGTACAAGTGTTGCAGGAGGATCGATTAGCAATTTGATTGCTAATTGACTTAATTTGATTAAGTCAATGGGCTGAGATTAAGTTTAATTAAATATAATTTAATTAAATTTAGTTTGGACTTGATTGGATCAAGTTCAATTGGTTTATTGGATAAGCCAAGTACAAGGAAAAAACTAGTCCTAGTTCAATTAGGACTTGGGTCAACCTAATTTCTAATTTGATTAAAAAATTAAATCTAATTTAAATCTAATTTAATATAATTAAATTAGGTTCTTAATTAGATTAATATCTATTTTAATTGGATTGATTTAATTTTAGTTTGATTTGGTTTGAGAAATCAAATTAAAACAAGTCATAAGATAGAATCCTAGTAAGACTAGGATTCCACCTTGCACCATATAAGCCCCCCCATGTCCTCTCTCTTATTCCATGTCAATTCCCTCTTATTTTGTGTAACAAAAATCCTCTCTCAGGTCTTTCCTATGTCCAAAAGGCTTCCTCTCTTCTTTCATACATGGAAAGTGTTGTAGATCAAATCAAAGTAGGAATAAGTTTGAATTTCAAATTCTATGAGATAGAGTTTTAGAAATCCAAAACTCTTTCCTTTTTGCATCGAATTTACCCAAATTTTTTTTGAGATTTTCATGGATTTTAGTGCACATATTGTGCACCCTTTTTTGATGGTCCATGCATGAAAATAAGGAGGAGGACCCTAAGAGTTGGGCACCCCTTAACTTGTCATGTTTGGATAAGCCTTGACTAGGTATTTGATCTAGACAAGGACTCTATCATATCTCTCTCTATAAAAATATTTTCTTTATAAAATTTTTGGTAAATATATAGATTTAAGAGACCTTTGGGGCATCCAAAAATTAGAGAGAAAGACCTTTGGGTCATGGAGATATAATAGACACAAGACAGGGTGTCTAGGAGAGAGAAAAGAGAAGAAGAAGAGGGTCTTCTTCTAGGGTTGTTAGTTTCATCTCTTCCCTTCCTCCATCTTGAGTTTTCTAAGAGTGTCTCAGATCTGAAACTTCTTCTCCTACTTCTCATCCTTGGAAGAGTCCAAATCAAGAAGAAAGAGGCACCTGATCAACCATCGAAGAAGGATCAGTGCAATACTAGCATACTATCCTGATTTCCTAGAGTAGGACTTCTGATCGAGATTCGTGAGCTCGTGTGGATGACTCCTAGAGATTGAACGTGTGTGCAATTTGCAACATCATCCTCAAGCCCAGATTAGCAAGGTTAGAACATCTAACTTGCAAGGTAATAGATCTGATCTATTGTTTAATACATACATTAGATGTAGTATAGAAATATGTTGATATGATCAACATGTAGTTCATACTCTATATATTTTAATTTTTGATTTAATGCTATGTAATAATCATGTAATAGAATCTTAGATCTAGAGATTTTCTGATTTTAAAAAATAAATTTTGATTTATTTTAGTCTTCCGCTGTCTGATCTTGAAAAAGTTTCAAGATCTAACCCTGAAACCCTGGATATGGTTCCAACACTTCCATCACTGAATTAAAAATTTAGATGGTTCGGTACTAAAGTACGGTAAGTTGCTTGCAAGTCTCTGTGGTGATCTCAGGTCGGAGGGATACTTATACCTATACCTTTCACGAGTAACTCTTGACAGCAATATGCTCCGTAGTTGGTCACGTTCAGTGATGTTGTACTCTTATATCTAACTTGCATATCATATCAGTGTCTCTACACCATTTGGTTACAAGAACAATCAACGCATATGATATACAATGACCTATACTTGATATCGCTATCATCCTAATAATAGCGTATCGTTTGATCGCGAACTAGTTTAAGGACTACACGATAAATTCTCTTTTATTGATCAAAATAATTTTAAGGGCTTCATCATAATACAGAAGTTTGTTAGAAGATGTAACTTTGTGACGAAAAAGGTCAAATAACTTTTATTATTGATCAATTCATATACATTTATTTTTAGCACAATCGTCAAATGATTGACTTTAGGATACAATTCCCAACAAGTTGATCCACTTGAAGGGGTAAAACCCATAAGGTGTAAGTGGATCTTCAAAAGAAAGAGGGGCACAGACGGAAAGGTGGAGACCTATAAAGCCCATCTGGTTGCCAAAGGTTACCATCAATGTTATGGTATAGACTATGATGAGATATTTTTTTCTATAGCAATGCTCAAATCCATTCGGATTATTCTTGTGATCGTAGTACATCAGGACTACAAAATCTAACTAATGGATATGAAAACAGTCTTTCTAAATAGAGAGCTGGAAGAAGAGGTATATATGATACAATCTGAAGGTTTCATATCCACAGATGAGTCTAAGGTATGCAAACTTCAGAGGTTCATTTATGGACTTAAGCAGTATCTCAAAGTTGAAACATGTGTTTTGATAAAGTGATCAGAACATATGGCTTTATTAAGAATGGAGAAAAACCCTGCATATACAGGTGGGTTAATAACTCGATGATAGTATTTCTTGTTTTGTATGTGGATGATATTTTCTTAATTGAAAATGACATCCTTATATTATAGTGAATAAAGGTTTACCTGTCATCACAGTTCTTTGTGAAGGACTTGGGAGAAGCATCCTACATCCTTGAGATGAAGATCTATAGAGATAGATCTAAGAGATTACTTGAATTATTTTAGTCCACGTACATTGATACTATACTGAAAAGATTCGGTATGGAGAATTTCAAAAAAGACTATCTTCCGATAGGCCAAAAATTTTTTCTCTCAAAGAGTGATTGTCTGACAACTCAAGAGAGAAAACGTATGAGTAGAATTCCATATGCTTCGATAGTAAGATCTATTATGTATATCATGATATGTACGAGATCGGACATGGCATACTCACTAAGGATAGTGAGCAGATACCAATCTGATCCAGATAAGAACTACTGGAAGGTCGTAAAGACCATCCTTAAGTATTTGAGAAATACTAAGGACCAGTGATTTATCTATGGAGAAACTGATTTAAAACTTTGAAATTTACAGACTTCAGTTTTTAGTCAGATCATGATGATAGCAAAAGCATATCAGGATACATTTATACCTTGAATGGTGGAGCAGTCTGCTGGAAGAATTTCAAATAGCACGCCCTGACTCTACTTATGAGGTAGAATATATCGCAGTATCTGATACTGTGAAAGAAGCTATGTGGTTACAAAAGTTTATCGGTGAGCTTGGAGTGGCACCCCCCTTTGATGGCCCCATCTTATTGTAATGCGACAGCACTGGCGTCATTGTTCAAGCGAAGGAACCAAAGTCACATCAGTAGACCAAGCACATTCTGTGCCACTACCATCTGGTCTGAGAGATCATGGATCGAGGTGACGTCGAGCTTCAGAAGATTGACGAAAAAAAAAACCTGATCGATCCATTTACTAAAGCCCTTGGTGTCAAGGAGTTCGAAGATTATAAATCAAAGATGGATATACGATACTATATCGATTGGCTTTAGTCCAAGTGGGAGTTATTAGAAATTATGTTCTAAAGCCAATCATCAGTCTGTAGATAGTTGTACTAATTATTATAATTATATATAAATTATTAAATTAATAAATATTATTTGATTTTTTTATCACTTTATGTACATCTTATTTGAACTCTTATTTTGTGATAAAGTTCTTAGGACTATTTGAATCGATATAGGAGGATATATCATTTAGTCCTAAAATCTTAGTTCATGACCAAATGTATTGGTTATCCTCTTAACCAAAGAGTATGAAGACACTGACATGGCATGCAAGTGAGATGTAAGAGTACATCTCACTGAATATGACCAACTGCTGAGCACTCTGCTGTCAAAAGTAGCTCGTGAAGGATATGGGTACAAGTGTCTCTCCAATTTAAAATTATCACAGTGACTTGCAAGCAACTCACTATGCTTTAGTGCTAGACTATCTGAATTTTTAATTTAGTGATAAAAGAATTTTGGATACAGTCAAGTACTTACGAAATCGATGTGTGAGTCAAGATGGAATTGACCACTCTGAATAAGTAGGAGTTAATATATCAGTGTGTTTCAATTCAGTAAAATATCAGTCAGGGTAATCCATATGATGGATTTAAAAATTTAAAATACAATGTGGATGACCATATCAAGATTGATAGTTAAATCCTAGGTCACTGATGCATAGTCGTTGATAGCACCAAAAATAACTCTACTCACTACGTAGGTAGGATGAGTCGAGATTGTATCTTTAGAGACCTTGGGCTAAGTTGAGATTGCAAAATAAAAAAAAGAAGCATTGTTTTGATTTAAAAAATAAATTATCTTAAAATTGATGTAATTAGAAAATAAAGAGCTCGAAAGTTTTGAATTAATTTTGCACTAGTAGAGTTGTATCTCTTTTTTTAATTAAATAGATGCGATTAATCTTAGAAAAAATACCTATCTTTTTTCGGCATGCCCCATACCCGTAGATCACGGTGCATCTTCGGAAAGTACTAGATAAAGAACTCTTCTTTCTTCGGCACGCTCCGTACCTGTAGATCATGACGCATCTCGAAAAAGTAAAAGTTGATCCTAATATTAATCTAATAGGAAAGCATAAATAAAAGCATATGAAAGAGAACAAATAAAGAACTCATGGCGATTTAAATAAAAAGCATAATCTTTATTGCATATAAAGAAATACAAGAAAGTTTAGAACAATTAACCCACTCTATGTTGTTACAAAATTTCTTCTCCACTCCCGAGACTGCTAGCCTAGCTGCTCATGGAGTAGTCCCTTTCTCTTCCTCTATGCAAGGCTCTAGAAAAATTTTTGGGATCCCTCCAATGGGAGTACAAAAGTCTTTTTATAGGTATTAGGAGGGAGGAGTTTTACATAATTTTTCGATATGGGACTAAAGAAAATACTAAGGACTAAAAGATGGATGGATGAGATGGAAAGATCACAAGCAGATAAAAAAAATACAAATTCTTCCTCTTGAAGTATTTCCAAGTATTATTATTTTTTTTTATTTTAAGATCCATCTCCCCATCTGTTCGCCACTATGTCCGCCTTGCCAAACTCCCCGCAAACCCGCACGCCTGCCTTGCCGCGCCCGATGCCGCAATGCCGCGCGCGTCCGCGCACTTATGCTCCTTTTTGTTTACAAAAAAAAAACTTTTATTTCTTTAAAATGATGTCTATATCCTTTTTGGGCTCTTTGTATAGTATCTTCATTTTCTATAATACCGTATGCATCCTTCTTTTATTTAAATTTTATTTTAAGTCTAATTTTCTTCAAATTTGAGTCTTTTTGATCTGCGAATCAGACTCTTTGTATCGATGATCACCTTTCCTGTAAAACATAAAAAAAATATCAAATTCTTAATAAATAAAATAAATTAAATATAATTTTCTGCTTTAAATGACTTAAATTAAGTGTTTATCACACCCCCCAACTTGAATTTTGCTCGTCCTCGAGTAAAATAGATATATCAGCATTGTGTACCGACTCGATCTTGAATAAAAAGTTAAGTTAGGCATCCCAAAAGGTAGATGATACCTGGTCAGACTATTAAAGAGATACTTCATTGGATTATCAATTTGACCAAATTAGTGGCTGAGTAACTAAAAAAATTTCAAGAGCTTTTCTTTCACCAACTCCCCACTTTACTCTTTAAATCCTCTAACTTAATGTGAGAGAGGTTTATTATCTTCTTGCAATTTAGTCTCCTTATTATCCACTATTTTTTTAACATTGCCCATCTTTTTACGCGAACCACAATACTTACGTAGGCGAAAGGGCCTGGTTACTCAGTAGGAAACTAATATTTTTTTTTTAAAGTAAATTTTAAGAAAAATTTTTGCATACCTCGACCTTTCCACCCAATCTCTCATGAAGCAGATTCTTTATTGAGATCAGTAAGAAGAGGGTTGTAGAATCACTCCTAAAATTTGGTCTAGTCTAAACCCGACCATTCATTGGGTTTTCTTAATAATTTATTCCTCAATATCTCTAAAATTATCTTGACCATTAATCATTCATTGATTAGGATGCCTAATTGACTCTTAATCAAAATAAAATTCAGATACACAAAACTAATTATTTCTGACCATACTCGAGGATTTGATTAATTTCCTTCCCCCCCCAACTTAATCTACATTATCCTCAATGGAGTAGGAAAGCAAAGAAAATAAAAGGAGAGAGTGCACCTGGGATAATTTTGCTTCGGAAGTTGAAGATAGCTTCATTGATTAATAGGCTCTTGTTCTAAATTTCTGCAGCTACAGTAAAGTAAAAAAAAAAATAAAATCGTTGGGTTGCCTCCCAACAAGCGCTAAGTTTTACGTCTTCAGCCAGACGTCATACATACTTGAGCATAGCAGGAAGGGGTTTCAATTCTAACGTAGGTGGTGATTCTAAAGATGGGGCTATTGGTGTATTGGCTAATGTGGACAATGGCTCATACTTGATTGTCCATGGAGGAGTGGTTTTATCATATGGTGTATCCAATAAGGTGTTAACTTCTTTCATATATCCCTCAAAGTCATACACTCCAAAGTGAGCTAAGCAAGTATCTAAGGGGTCTGGTGCTAGAATTATGGGTGTTGCATCTTCTATAATGTCTTCTAGTGTATTTACTTCGAAGCAACTATCCATTGATGGTCCTTGAGAAGCACCAAACACATTCAGTCTCAGTTTCTTATTCCCAAACAACACGTCCATGACTCCTGTCCTACAATTAATGCATGCATTTGCCGTAGCTAGGAAGGGTCGTCCTGAGATAATGAGAATTTATCTTGGGTTGCCACTTAGTTTCATGTCGAGAATCAGAAAATCAACTAAAAAGTAAAACTCATCTATCTTGACCAAGACATCCTCAAGCATTCCACGTGGTTCCTTAATTGATCTGTCGGCTAACTGCAGTGTGACTGATGTGGGTTTCAGTTCTCCAAATCCAAAAAATTCATACACCAAACTAGGTAAAAGATTCACACTTGCCCCTAAGTCCAGAAGAGCTTTTTCAATGTGATAATCTCCTATAACACAGAAAATGATGGGGGCTCCTGGGTCCTTAAGCTTTGGAGGAGTGGCATGCTGGAAGACAGAACTAGCCTGTTCAGTGAGGCATACTTTCTTTGAGATTTGTGATCTAGATTTATATTTTTGGGTGCATAAATCTTTCAAAAATTTGGCATAAGCAGGGACCTGTTTGATTGCGTCTAGAAGGGAAAGATTAATTTGGACTTGCTTAAACAATTCCAACATCTCGTCGAGTCTTCCTCCCTTCTTATCTGTAGGAATAGGGGCTTTCAGGGCATCCGAAAATGGGGCTTTAGGCAAGTAAGATGATTTCGATGCAGTTGGTTTATTCTCTATTTTAAGGTCCTCCTTGTTCTTGGGTGATTTGGCTTCAGTTAGAGGTTTAAGGTCGGTCTCATTGGTTTTACTAGTGTGTTCAATGACCTTCCCACTTCTCAGAGTCATGATTGATTTGGCATGTTCAGAAAAAGCTTCTGGAGTATTAGAGCTCTCAATCACAAATTGCCCTCTTGGGTTGCTCTCGGGTTGGCTAGGTAATTTTCCTTCTTTCCTCCTACTGAATGCAATCGCTAGTTGACCTATTTGGGTCTCTAGCTTAGCAATGGATTGTGTGTGGGAGTTAAGGGTCTGAGTGTTGACTTCTAATCGTTCTAGTGCTTTCAAAACTTTTTCCTCAAAAGCTGAGCTGTGACCAGTAGTAGACGGTTGAGGAGCATTTTGAAATTGATGGTATGGTCCATGCCTATTTGTTGGGTCCTGATATTGAGGTCGAGGTGTGGCAGGGCCAACCACTGGTTGTGGTCTCCAGAAAAAATTTCGATGGTTTCTCCAGTCGGGGTTATAAGTGTTCGAATAAGGATTGTTTCCTGGTTTGCGAGCTTGTTGGACTTGAGCTTGCTGAACCTGCTCGTGCACAAACTCAAGAAATTGAGGTGCGGCTGGGCATTCACTAACAAAATAGTTCGGACTTACACACAATGCACAAACTTCTTGGATTGAGTTAGGTGGAATCGGGGATTGTCCAGTATTTAGAAGACGGTCTAATTTTTGGGACAGTTCATCTACCTTACTATGGATATCCATGATGTTTCCAATCTGATAAATTCCACTTCTTTTTTGTTGAAGCATGGGTTGTTCTCTAGAGGTGGCAGACATATGATGTAGGAAATTCTCACTAAGTGTTTCAAAGAGCTGCCAGGCTTCATCCTCACTCTTTAGCATGAATGTCCCATCACATGATGCATCAACTATTTGTCGGTGTTTCTCCGATAGACCATCATAAAAATACTGACAAAGTTGCCATTTAGGGACAGCATGGTGTGGACATTTACGAATGAGGTCCCTTAACCTTTCCCATGTCTCATGAAAAAGTTCGCCCTCCAATTGGAAAAAACTAGTGATAGCTTTTCTAATTTGATTTACTTTTCCAATTGAAAAGTATTTCTTGAGAAATTCTCTCTGAAGATGATCCCAAGTTGAAATGGTTATAGAGTCTAAGGAGTTTAACCAATGCTTGGCTTTGTCCTTAAGTGAGAAAGGGAATAGTTTCAACCTAAGGGCATCATCGGAGAAATTTTGGATTTTTACTGTGGAACAAATTTCAAGAAATTCATCCAAGTGTTTGTATGGGTCCTCGTTACTAAGTCCATAGAATGATGGCAACATTTGAATAATGCTAGACTTAATCTCATATTGGGTAGCTTCTACTGGAGGTGCTTGAATGCATGGAGAGTAGGTATACGAGGATGGAGTGAAATATTCTCTCAATGAGCGTGGAAGATTAGCCTCACCAGGTGCAGCCATGTTTCTAATTCAGATAGTCCTAAGAGTCTTTTCTAATTCTTTGTCTAATAGTTGCAAGTTGGATTTTAGTGATCGTCAACCTAACATACAACTAAAAGGTCTATATAAGACTATCCTAGTCTATTAAGGATTATTTTTTTTTTAAGAGGAGAAGAGAAGAGAGAAAAGAGTTCTAAAGAAGAGATCCTAAGAAGTCCTAAAACTAATAGAAAAATTAGTTGTGGTTAGATTTTAATTACAATCAAGTTAGCACGCAGTGGACTCTCTGTCCTAAAGTTATCCTAGTTCTAGACAGCTCCTAACTGTAGTTAGCCTTCAAGCCCTCCAAGTCAGAGCTTGACCAACCAACTGGCCAGATAAGTGTAAGGTTGGTGGGAGTCCCCCCGTTGCTTTCCTTAGACACCAATTAAATTGACCAGGTCAGCGAACGGAACCAATTAAAAACCACCTTCCTTCGGGCCCAGTCATCCCGCAAACCACTTGCCTAGACACCAGCTAGCTGACCAAGTCTAACCTGGTTCAACTCTCAAGGTCACTTATCCTAATGAGCTCAAAATTCTTAGGGGTCAACGTCTAATTAATTTTAGATTAAGGTCTAGGTTATGCCAATGCAAGGGAGTGTTTTGTGGGCCAAGGAAGGGTGATCAAATCTCTATCTTATCTTAGTTAATGGGTTGCGTCCTTAAAGTTAATTATGGAGATGCAATGCAAAGAAACAAGGTGTCCAATCAAGTTAGAAATTTTTATATTTGAGGTTATGCTATTTTATTTAAGTGTTATGAAATGTCAGTGGCTTTTTTTTTTAATTCAACTATACCAAGATCTCCGACAACAGTGCCAAAATTTGATACGTAGTCGTTGATAGCACCAAAAATAACTCTACTCACTACGTAGGTAGGATGAGTCGAGATCGTATCCTCAGGGACCTTGGACTAAGTTGACATTGCAAAATAAAAGAATGAAGCGTTGTTTTGATTTAGAAAATAAATTATCTTAAAATTGATGTAATTAGAAAATAAAGAGCTCGAGAGTTTTGAATTAATTTTGCACTAGTAGAGTTGTATCTCTTTTTTTAATTAAATAGATGCGATTAATCTTAGAAAAAATATCTGTCTTTCCTCGGCACGCCCCATACCCATAGATCACGGTGCATCTCCAAAAAGTACTAGGTAAATAACTCTTCTTTCCTTGGCACGCCCCGTACCTATAGATCATGACGCGTCTCCAGAAAGTAAAAGTTGGTCCTAATATTAATCTAACAGGAAAGCATAAATAAAAGCATATGAAAGAGAGAAAATAAAGAACTCATGATGATTTAAATAAAAAGTATAATCTTTATTGCATATAAAAAAATACAAAAAAAATTAGAACAATAAACCCACTCTATATCGTTACAAAATTTCTTCTCCACTCCCGAGACTGCTAGCCTAGCTGCTCATGGAGTAGTCCCTTTCTCTTCCTCTATGCAAGGCTCTAAAAGAATTTCTGGGATCCATCCAATGGGAGTACAAAAGTCTTTTTATAGGTGTTAGGAGGGAGGAGTTTTACATGGTTTTCTGATGTGGGACTAAAGAAAATACTAAGGACTAAAAAATAAATGGATGAGATGGAAAGATCACAAGCAGATAAAGAAAATACAAATTCTTCCTCTTGAAGTATTTCCAAGTATTATTTTTTTCCTTTATTATCAGATCCATCTCCCCATCTATTCGCCACTGTGTCCGCCTTGCCAAACTCCCCGCAAACCCGCACACCCGCCTTGCCGCGCCCGATGCCGCACCCGCTGCCACGATGCCGCGGGCGTCCGTGCGCTTACGCTCCTTTTTGTTTACAGAAAGAAACTTTGTTTCTTTAAAATGATGTCTATATCTTTTTTGGGCTCTTTGCATAGTATCTTTATTTTTTATAATACCATATGCATCCTTCTTTTATTTAAATTTTATTTTAAGTCCAATTTTCTTCAAACTTGAGTCTTTTTGATCTGCGAATCAGACTCTTTGTATCGGTGATCACCTTTCCTGTAAAACATAAAAAGAAGCATCAAATTTTTAATAAATAAAATAAATTAAATATAATTTTCTACTTTAAATGACTTAAATTAAGTGTTTATCAGTCACTTTGAATATTTGGATCAAAGAGATAAATTATACGATAATCATATGTCAATAGGTTCTTGAATGTTGTTTTGCAATTTTTTGACCTATCCAGACGTCGGGTACCATTACTAAATGATCACTTTGATTGGTATAGAAAGATTATTTCTGTACCATCAATTTAGATTCAAATCTATACGGTCATACTCAAAAGAAGTTTCTGACTGATCATGTGACTGATCGATGATGAAGAATCATTCTAAGATATAATAGTCAATTCGATTAATGATTAATCCTGTACAAGAATTATAATAAATTAATTTATTAATTATTGATAAATTATAGGAGGATTAATTAGTGATTAGATTACTAATTAGCTTAATTCAATTGAGTATTGAGGTTTGGATCAAATCTGATTGAATTGGATTAAATTTGATTTGATCTGGTTAGGTTATGAGATGACCTAATCGCTAAGGATGTTCGATTCTTGATTTGATTAGAACTTGAGTTTAATTAATTTTTAATTTAATTAGAATTTAATTAATATTATTTATTATCTAATTAAATTAGATTCAATGATCTAATTGGGTCTAACCTAATTTGATTGGATTAAGAATCTAATTGGATGAGAAATCAAATTTGAATTCGAGCTTATCAAGTCCCCTGCACCTCCTTTCTCTACACCCACTTTTTCTTCATGCGAGAAAAATTTTTGCATGGATTTTTTCTCACATCCAGAAGAGATTAATGCCCACTTCTGATCTCTTTTGGTTTTCAATGAGGTTGGTTTTAATTTTGAGTTCAAAAAGTTTGAACTTGAATGAGAAGTTGGAGTCCAAAATAAGTTGGACTCTTCCCTTAATCTCCGACCACCTTTCTCCATGCATGAAATGGTTTCTTGCATGATTTTTCTCTACACCAATCTAAGGTTTCTCACCTCTTTTTGATGCCCTAATTAGACAAGGATCAGGTGGTTGAGTTTTGAATTCAAATTGGTTTGAATTCGAACTAGATCAAACCACTTAATTCTTATCCTATCCCTTCTCCATGCCATCTTTAAAATCCTTCTCATTTTGTGTGACAAAAGAGAGGACTTTTACCATGAAAAATAGTTTCTCAGATAGAGGGGGCATGAAACAGAGAGGAGGTGGGGTTCTG
The DNA here is from genome assembly GCF_000442705.2 of Elaeis guineensis. Taxonomy (NCBI): domain Eukaryota; kingdom Viridiplantae; phylum Streptophyta; class Magnoliopsida; order Arecales; family Arecaceae; genus Elaeis; species Elaeis guineensis. The sequence continues at coordinate 106,512,724 of NC_025998.2, forward strand.
TGCATGAGAAACAGAGGAAGTGATCTTCCTCTTGGGCATGAGGTCTAGGGTGGGTTCTAGGGTTTCAGCTTTTGTCTTTTGTGTGAGGAAAAATACAAGAGAGTCTTATTCATATCTCCCACACCACCACCTCCTTGAGTAGCTCCATCTTCTAATCCAGAAGTGTTTGGGTGGTCAGAAGAAAGGAGTTTGAATGAGCCATCTAGAGCCTTTGATGCAAGCTAGCACTTTCGGGAAGGACGATCCAATCAGGGCTTCGCATAGATGATCTGTAGAGGTCGGACGATCTGTGTGGCTGCTCGACATCAGAAAGAATCTCATACCATACTTATCAGTAGTGAAGATTATCAATCCATGCAAAGATAACGAGTTCTGAACTCAATCGATGAGATCTAATAGTTAGATCTGATTCAGGACATCGATGCGATCGATATAATTTTTATTTACATCAGATTTTTGTATGCAAGATTTTCATGTCATAGAATCTTAAAAGTAGTTTAGATCTGATCTAAAGCATATGTAAGAGATTAAAGTATTTAATCTTTTATCATTTGCTATAAAAAAATTTAAAAATGCATGCTTTGAACTACCTATTTTTTCTTCAACAAGATCTATAAAGATAGATCTAAGAGGATGCTTGGCTTATCCCAATCTAGATACGTTGACTTAGTATCGAAAAGATTCAATATGGAAGAAAGTAAAAGAGGTTACTTACTTGTGAGTCAAGGCATACATCTCTCTAAGAAGATATCTCCTAAGATACCTGAAGAGAGATAAAAGATGAGTAAAATTCTTTATACTTCGGCTGTAGGATCTATCATGTATACCATGTTATATATCAGGCCTTATATTGCTCATGCCAAAGATATAGTAAGCAGATTTTAGACTGATCCGGAGGAAGATCATTGAAAAGCTATGAAAAATATTATTATCTTAAAAGAACTAAAGATATTTTTCTAGTTTATGGTGGATCAGATTTGAAACTAAAAGGCTTTACTGACTCTAGTTTTCAATTAGATCTAGATGATAGTAAATCCATATCAGAGTATGTATTTAATTTGAATAGTGGTGCGGTGAGTTAAAAAAATATCAAATAGCAAACTGTTGCTGACTCAGTCACTGAAGTAGAATATATTACTGTTAGTGAACAGTTAAAAAAGCTATCTGGATGAAGAAGTTCATCACCGAATTGGACGTAGTTCTTGAGATTCAACATCCGATACCACTATTTTGTAATAATACTAGAGCTGTTGCACAAGCTAAGGAACCGAAGTCTCATCAAAAGTTCAAACATATCTTAAGGAGCTTCCACCTAATTCGTGAGATTGTTGAAAGATAAGATGTAGTCATCGAACGAGTAGATACAAAGAACAACATAGCAAACCTATTCACTAAAGCTCTTCCTCAACAGCAACTTGATCGCCATCTTGATTGTATGGGTGTTAAATATAAGGGTGATTGGCTTTAGTGCAAGTGAAAGATTGAAAAAATTGTACCCTACAAGCTAATTACATTTGATATGTGATAGGATCTTTTCTGTAATTACTCCTAATTCATCTATGATATTTATTATCAATTAGTAATAAAAAGATATTTTTATGTTTCATCATTTGCTGTATCTTAATTAATTTTAAAAATATAATGAACCCCATAGATTAGGGTAATGATTTTATGGGCATGTAAGGTTCATGTCAATGAGACCTAAAATTCTAAAATCCTAATCTAAAATAATCCTAATCATTGGATCATTAAGTCGGGGATCAATAATTTTGAAAAGACTAGCACATCCTATGTATGCTCAAAGGAGAGGATGGTTGATCTCATAACCACTTATGTAAGGATACTAATACAAAGATGTGGGTGCTCATTAGTATATGAGTACACTGATTTGATCCATCGAGAGAACATCATATGAAAATCTTACTTGCATATCAAAAGATGGATCTCTAAGTGGGAGTTGTGCAAGTGATCCTTGAACCTGAGATCATTATGAAATCTTATGCACATGAATTCATATTTTGGTTCATACTCAATCATGACTAAGTCATGAATGGGGTGTTCTAGATATGGTAGATTATGTACGAAGATTGTGAGTAGATTAATAAAGAATCGATCACTCCGAGTAAGAGGAGATGACATCCCATATATTCTCATCTCTAGATAACTCAGAAGATCTTTGGCCAAAGTAGTATGAAAATTAGATTAAGTTTCTACTACTTTATTAGAGTTATCATTGATTGATGAAGAATCAATAGAAACATGTGTTTAAGTTTGACATGAATTCATAGTCATGAACATATTCGGGATGTAGGATAATCGAAAGATTGAATTTCATGGTAACTTGCCACTGAAGGGTATTTTGATAATTTTTATCAAATTCTACATCTTTTGGATAGGCATGATACGTTGCTAGATGTCAACCATGTCTTGTGGTTTCCATGAATTAAAGTGATTAATTCATGAGTCAATTAGAAAGAGTTTTAATTTGACAACTCGGATTAACATGAGTTTGACCTAAATCGATTCGATAGAGTTTAATCTAATTAGGTCAACATATATTCGGACCTACTACTGGTTAGATATGGAACCCATAGGGTCACACACATTAAGAAATTAATCAAAAATAGATTTTGATTAGTTGGTTGGACCAAAGGAACCAACTAGGGTGGCCAAAAAACATGCTAGCAGATGTGGCATAAACCCTAGCTCCTTAATCAAGGTGATTTGATTAAAATCTTATTGAATTGGCTAACTCAATTAAGCCATTAATTAAATTTGATTAGGATCTAACTTGCACCATATTTATCTATATTTTATTGGATTTATTTCAGCCAAAATAGGGTGCCAAATATAGAGTCCAAGTTGTTTGGAACTCTATCAAGTCCACCACCACAATGGGATAAGGCTGAAATTGTTTAATCAGTTGAGGAGTCTTAAAACTCCTGATTAATCTGATTTCCATATCTATCAAGAAGTCCTCTCAGCCCTCTATCAGCATGGCACAATATTTAAAGTGTGCCATAGCCTGATGGGGCGTGAAACACCCCAAAGATCTTAGCATGCATGGCATTGAGAAACGCCGAGAAGCACGAGTTTACAAGGGCATTCCTTCTATTTGGAATATATTCAGACTTTAAAATATGTTCCATCAGATCCCTGGTTTAGATGGCTATCCAAGTGGCAAAATCAGAATTTTTTTGATTTGTGATGAGGTGCATATGGCATCTCCTATTGCTGATGGATGTGAGGGAAGGCTGAATCAATGTATCTGAAATTTAAAAATCCTTCTCAAATAAGTCTCTTAATTTTTGTTACTGTAATTTAAGGGACTCATGGATAGGTGTATCTAGACCCTCTTGCACCCCTCCTATTTCTATAAATAGGAGGCGGCAGAATAGTTTTGGCAATCCATCTCTATCCGATCAATTTTCTTTCTTCTCTTGTTAAGATATTGTCTCAAGTTTAAGAAAAGTCTACCTTCCTTAAGATAAGAGCCTAGGAAGAAAATTAGGAGGAAATTAGAGATAGAAAGAGAGGGTTTAGGAGTTTGAGTCCAAGTCCAAGTCAAGGAGAGGCCAAGTCCAAGTCAAGGAGTGGGTTTGATCAAATTGGGTCAAACTGAGTTCTATAGGTTAGAACTCATCAATAAGATTTTGGAGCAAGGAGTCCTATTCTTGGAGCGATTTCCATATGGATCACCTGTGGAAGGCATACACTTGTGTGTCTGTGAAAATTAGAAATTTAGCATTAGAGGTATTTATCTAAACTATATCATAATTGTCTTATTAATTGTTCATTAGTTGCAATTAATCAAGGGATCTTGGGTCTAAGGTTTCGGATGTCATAGGTCTCATAATTGTAAAATTTTGAAATCCACTATTCCATTGCACTATCGAAACCCAACATCCAGTAGCTTCATTGCCCTCTCTTTGCCTACTTGGGCCCTTTTCTCAGCCTTGTCCATGGCCGACCTCATCTTCTTGAGCGCTTCAACAAAATATTCCAAGTGGTGGATGTGCTAAAAAGAAACTAGAATGACAAGTCAAATCTTTGAAGGTAAGGAGCTCGAATAAAGTTAAAGAAGTTCATAAGCATCCAAAGAAGTGTGTCATAAGCATCATGGATGTGGAATGCAGAACCTTGTGACCTCATGAGTTCTTAGTTAGTTGGAAGCATGACTGTTCGAAGTAAATTTAGGGGGACCTTGTAGTTCTTCAGACCTGACTCTGACTACTTAATCATCCACCTCAGGTCATACACTCCTTGCCCAAGCTTGGTAGGAGGGGTGGACGAGCTAGCTTTGGGAGGTGATGATGAGTCACCACCTTGCCTTGGGGTGTAGAAGAAAAGATGCATGCACAAATAGGAACCGAGCAGAAGCGATCAGAGTGGGCTGATGACCTTGACCTCAGACTCAGACTCACCTCTTGGAGCATGCCTCTTCTCGAGGCTCTCGACAAACCCATGGTGGTTGAGCTATCACGGGCTTGATGTGGGCCTACTTGGGTGGTGGAGCCCTTGCAATAGTCTTCTTCTTCTTTTGTGCTTCTTGTTGGGTCATCTCAAGCTCATCGGGCCTCATCCCTACCAATCTGACATAAAAGAGTTAGGATTCTACAAACTAAATAAAACTAAGACAAACAGCAATAAGAGCTCACCTCAGGGTCAGCAAGACTCAAACCCATATTGAACAACATTTGTTCGGATAAGAGCTCCCATAAGTGAGGGGTGGCACATTCAAATAGAGTCTTTGTGACATGTGGGCATCGAACAACCTCAAAGCTTGATTCAATGACTTTTGAGGGTGAAGCCATGAGGTGTTGAAGTCTTAAGACTATTTGGTTGAGATGAAGAAGAAGTGCTCTTTCCATCCATGGACAAAGGAAGGAACACCTCAGATGAGATGTCAGCCCTTCTAAAGCGAGACATAGCACCAATCTTTTTTTGTCAGATGCTTCTTTAGGGTGAAGAAAGCCTAGAAAAAAGCAATGGTAGGTCAAACTTTGAGAAGAAAGTAGGACAAAAAAGCAATGCTGAGTTGCCATGAGTTTGGTACTATTAAAGTCGACATGATTGCAAAATGTTTGAATATTTGGATAAGGAATGAATGAAGAGGAAGTTTGAGGTCAGCCTTCAAGAACTCCTCATAGAGTCCAAGACAATCTGGAGAAGGGATGGTCACTCGACCCTCTAGGCTCACAAGTTTCAATCGAAATTCATGAAAAATCTAATACTAGAGTCAAATGACTCTAGTGTTGGAAAATGTATCCCAAAGCTAATCGTCAGCCTATTGACGATTGTGCTCATGATTGTAATTGTATATGAATTTTTATTAATAAAAATTATTTAATTTTTTCATCATAATTTTATCCATCTTATTTGAACTCCTGTGATTGTGATGAAGTTCTTAGGACTATAATTAATTAACAAAGAAAGATTCATCGTTTAGTCCTTGAAACATATTTGCGATCGAATGATATGCTGTTAATAGGATGATAGTAATATCGAGTATAGATTATTATGTGCCATATGAGTTGGTTGTCCACTTAATCAAGGAGTATGGAGACACTGGTATGGCATACAGGTAGAATATAGGAGTATATTTGCACCAAATGTGACCATTTATCAATCACTCTGCTGTCAAGAGTAGCTCATGAAGGATATGGATATAAGTGTCCCTCCAATCTGAGATCACCAAGGTGACTTGTAAGTAACTCATTGTACTTTAGTATCAGACCATCTAAATTTTTAATTCAGTGATGGAAGGTTACTGGATGCAGTCAAGTACTTTCAAGTTGGTGTGTGAGTCAAGATAGAATTGATCCCTCTGAATTAGCAGGAGACATACATCAGTGTATTTTAATTTAGTAAAATCTTGACCAGAGTAATTCATGTGATGGATTTGAAAAGTTAAAATACAATGTGATGGACTATATTAGGGTTGACAATCAAACCTTAGGTCACCTTGAGCATTAGGGTCAAAGGAATGAATTATAAGGAAATCATACATCAGTAAGTTCTAGAATGTTACTTTGCAATCTTTCAGCCTATCTGGATGTTAGATCTTATTGCTAGATGGTTATATTGATTAGTACAAAAAATTATTTCTATGCTATCGATTTAGATTCAAACCTATGAAGTTACACACATTAGGAGATTAGATCAAATCTGATGGCTGAAGAGTCCAATTGGATTGTGACTTTGGTGAAGAGTCCCACTGAGATTGGAACTTTGGAGGAGAGTACCACTAGACTGAGACTCTACTATTAATAAAAAATTAATTAATAATTAAATTACTAATTGACTCAATTTGATTGAGTAAAGAGCTTTGGATCATGTCTAATTGAATTAGATTTAGTTTGACTTAGATTGGGTTTGATTTGGTCAAGCCTGATTGCAAGAGAAATTTGATCCTGATTTGATCAGAATTTGGACTCAGCTAATTCATAATTGGGTTAGAAATTTATTGAGATGATTGGACTCCTAATTAGATTAGGTTCATTTCTATTATTGGGTTCAAACCAAATTTGATTTGGTTTAGAATTAATTTGAAAATGAAGAGTCTCGTTCGGTAGGGACTCGATCCTCATCTCTTGCACCACCCTGGACCCATGCCTTTATTCTCAATGCAAAAATAGCTTTGGCATGAAGAATGTTGGCCTAGTAAGGGTGGGTAGCAAAGCATGATGAGTTATGATCTTATCTCCTGCCTAATTTGAATGCGATCCGAATTAGAGATAAGGTGATAAGAAGGAAAGGAATTTTTCAAGTTTGGAAAGAAGGGAGGTGCCAATTAATTTTTTTCTAAAATTCTATGAAGAGTTTTTGGGCATGTGAGACTCTTGATCTCCTTCTCCATGCCAACTCTCATTTATGAAATTTTTGGGATGCCCAAAAGGTGTTTGGCATGGACTCTATTGGTGCCCTCCTCTTGACCCAAACCCTAATCCCTTGCCTATAAAAAGGGGGCTCCAATAGTGGATGCCCCATCTTGAGTTTTCTTATTGGTTTTTATTTTTCTCTAGTGCTCTCCCTCTTCCTCTCTTCCTCCTCTAAGTCTTCTTCTCTTTTGGAGCATCCAAGATTTTTGAAGAAAAAAGGAGACATCAGCCTTGAAAATCCTTGCAAGCTAGCACTTCCAAAGAGCCTGATCTACACCAATCTTCATGTAGATATTATGTAGACGTCAGACGACTTTATGTAGCTATGAGCAACTTGAAGGAGCACCTATCCAAGCATTGGACCAGTAGAGATCAAGAGTTTTCAATTTGATAATGGTTTCTGAACTTGATTGATCATTTTTGATAGATCTAATGGTAAGATCTAGATCGTAGCATCGATTAGAACAATATAGATTTTTATTTTTAGATCTTATGTGCATATTAAATCATATTATAGGTCTTGATATGGTAGTTTAGATTAGATCTTGTACATGTAAAATAGATTAAATTACTTAATCTAATAGTTTCACTGTATAAAATTTTAAAATTGCATGCATAGCACTATCGTATGTTTTCTTCAATTGGTATCAGAGCCAGGTTGGTTATGATATGATTTAATATGTCTTTAGATCTGATTATTGTTAGATGTGTGCCCTAGATGTCAAATCGGCTGACACATTCCTGTACAGATCTAAGGGCAAATTTATAATTTTGACTATAAATGAATAAAAAGATTATTCTTCTATCACATTATGTACATTGTGTATATTGTGCCTGTGATACATCCTTTGAGTTAGTAAAAATATAAATTCATATTTTTAAGAGTTAAAAATTTAAGACATGAATTTACATAACTAACTCATAAACAGCTCCTGACCATAGGATCATCACAAGGATGGTGATCGATCCGGAAGATTGGTGTACGATCGCTTCCTTAGGATAGATGTGTCTTGAGTCTATGGTGTGAGACATCAGAGTGAGAGTATAGGTATTCATTGAGAATGAGAGTACTGAGCGTGATCATTTCGAGCAGTCATAAGGAAGTCTACCTTCTCGTCGATGACTAGCTCGATGCTGCAGTTGTGTATCTAGTTCTTTGACCTGAGGTGCATTGATAGTTCATCTTGAGTGTGTTATAGTTTGACTACATCATAACTTGATCTTCTAGCCATTTGAAACTCTGAGATGTATGTTGGCTATAGCATATTCATTATAAGAACTAGGTCGCACCAAGATGGGATCTATCAACCTCGATAGATGAGAGGAGTAGACCTATGATGATCGAAAGATCGAGTCCTTAAGCCTATCGCCATGGCAGAGTGAAATAATGGAAAAGAGTTTTCTATTGGAGTTTCACATCAGACTCGGATCGATCGATTAATTTATATGACTGATGTTGGGTTTGACGAGTTCACCTTAACCCTAATTCAGTCGGGACTCATGATAGAGGAACTCAATCACACAGGTAGCTGCACCAAGAGGTTCATCTTCAGTTCTGATGGGTTGCCACCATATACTGCTAGGTGTCACTGATAGATTTTGAGAGCAATTAGAATGATATTGATGATCGATCATTCTAATTGTCTGAATCAGAAGAGTTCTGGTCCATCAAAAGGAGTTTCGATGAAGTCGATGATGAGATCACGACATGTCTCATTACCATATGAAATTGAACCTAACTAGGTCACACAAATAAGAGTTAGGGTCTGGATGTCATCAATTGGGCTAACTCAATTGATTTGGATTAGATCCAATTAGATTCAAGGAAATCGTGGTAGCACTCGATTAAGCCTAACTTTCTCCTCGTGTAATCTTTTCTATCTCTACTGAGCCAAATATGATCTGACTCATCCAGAGAATCTTAGAAAAATTTCTCTCAGTCTAAATGAAGCTTGTCCAGTTCAGAAAAGGCTTGTCTTAATTCATGAGATGAATTTAAGACAACACCTGCTAATTCTAGCACCTGCCAATTTTATTTTAGGACATCTGTCAAAAGTTGATATATGGGTCTTAAACTGAAGAGGACTTATTGGAGGATTTTTGCAGAGTGTCCACATGCCAAAATCAAATTGAATTGAGTGCCATAATCAGATTATGGCTTGAGCCCAATTGGATTTAAGTGGGCGCCCCAAATGGATAAGAACCAAAGAGTCCTGATAAACATGGACTCTTTGGCGCCACCTTGATTGAGCTTATCCATTGTTGGCGCCAACTTAGGAGAGAGGGTGAGGTTCTTATCTGATGTGATCATATGATATCACTCCACCAATCAAAATTTTTTCAAAATTTATTAGAATTTTTTGATTGGTTGAATGATGTGGCACTGCGCAGCATACAGGGTCTATATAAACCCTGCTGCGCCTAGGGTTTCATGGAAGAAATTATTTTATGCACAAAACCTAATGGCTGCTACCCCCTATCCTCTTCTCTATATCCTTCCTACTCTCCTTCCTCCCCTCTTCATGTCCAAAAAGTTGGACATCCATCTGGTAGAGATCTAAGGCATGGTGACGCCTGGAACAGAAGGCTGCAGGACATCTTCGACAGGCTGCTGCTCCAACTTCAGAAGGAGTTCTGAAGCACTTTTAAATCAGATAAAGATCTGATTTTTGGAGCATAGATTTGTCAAGAGAAGATGTTCTAGATCTTACCTGAGTGGATACCGGTAGAGGTCAGGCGCTTGCGTGGCTACATCAGAACCTTGGGCTGTGTAGAGATCATCTACAGGGTAATCAGATTACCCTTAAGGTACTTCTTCTTTCATCATAGTTTTAGATTTAATTTTAGATTTTAAATATTAGATAATAAAATTAGATCTAGAGAATTAGATCTAAAATATGTAGGATAATTTTTTTTTAAATTATTCTATCCTAGATTTGATGAAATCTGGAAGATCCTACGCAGAGAAAATATTTCTCCTCCTTCAAGTGGTATCAGAGCCAGATTGTTGGCTCTATTTTAGATCTATTTTAGATCTGATTTTAATTTTAATTTATCTTATATTAAATGATTTCAAATATCACATCAGATATGATAGGATCTGAAATCAAAATATTTAAAATTAAATCTAAGAAGATCTAACATGCATAAGATGCATGACTAGACTAGGATTAATTGAATCCATGAATAGTCTTAAGTTTTATATTTTAATGAGATTAAAATATGAATTAAATATAATTTATTCTTTATTTTTTTGATATTATAATTATTATAATCAGATCAAAAAATAAAAAATAAAATTTTAATTATTTCATAAAATTGATCTGTTGCATGCCTAGGCTAGTTGTAGAATTGTTCTAGTAACTTGTCTAGAATAGTTTTTATTTTGAATAGTTCAATTTAAATTTTATTTTTTAGATATTATATGTGATGTATCAGATCTGAAAGTATGTTAATTAGATTGATTTTTGATACATGAGATGTATGCAAAGCATGTATTAGTTAGATCTTAAATTGTATATGTGATATGTTAATTTAGATCTAACTAGTTTTGTAGTTAAATTTATATTTTTGATTAAGGTGTTCTTCATGACTGTCTGATCATAAGAATAAAGTAAGATTTTAAGACACTCTCTTCCCATTCAATGGAGTGTTCATATGACATGTAGGGGTGCCGCGCGTTCATCCTTAATCAGAAATCAAAACTTACTTTTCTGCAAAACCCTAGATCCTGAAACCCTAGGATTTATTTTACATATTTTGTTTATCAACCCAAAGTTAATTAATGAATTAAGCTTATGAAATTAAGTTAGGTCTAAAATTGAGAATTTCAGATCTAAGACATTTTCATAAAATTGGGTTCGGGCTTGGGTAGCTCAATTAGGTCTCGCGGTTGATCAAACCGAATCAAGAGTTGGTTAGGTGGGATCATGAAAGCTAATAATTGACTAGCCTAATAGAATTAAGTCTGGGTCAAGATCGAATCACATTTAGATGTGACTCAATCAAGTTAAGACCTAATTTGGCTCAGTGGTTAGAGCCTGGATTATAGGCTAACCCAATTAGTTCTGGTTCGACAATTTGGTGTCTAAGGTAAGTTGGGCAGATGCGACCGACTGATTTTTAATTGGGAGCTACTCGACTCGAATGCGTTCTTGTCGAGTTAATGGTATATCCCTCCCACCAGTCTCACTTACCTGGCCATATGTGTCGACTCAATTCTGATTAGAGGTGGCTAACAATTCGAGCTAACCCATGCCACTAGGTTAGTCATAATTATTATGACTATGTCAAGTCAAGTTTAATGAGACCTAAATAAATCTTCCTAAGAAAATATTAAGTCTAGATCTTCCATCATTGTGGATGTGCGGGCCCTTTCCGAGGTTGATTGTTCTCGACTGGTTACAGTGGCTCAGTTGCACTGGGAAGATGCAACCATGTCCATTAGGCATTGGATGCTACGGATTAGAGGATGGGTTGGACTCAATATTCCAGATACGGTGAGGGATCCAATCAAGAATCTAGTTTGTGTAAATGGTGGGTGTGACTTAACTAAGGATTGGAGCAATATCCCAAACACGGTGAGCTTCATGAATTAGAGATCAAGTTTTGGGTGCACCATGATTAGAGAATCATTGGACAAGAGTTGTCTACTCATCGGTTGACCCATCACCAATAAATATTAGGTGAGGTGGTGAGCCAGTCGGTGAGACCGCACCACCCACTAAAAATCACTGATTACGAAGATTTTCACATCTCTACCAAGGGAGTATAGGGATCTAAAAAAATAGTGAGAGCCTAATTTGTTTAAAAATAAAAACTCTAAATAAATTGATTGAGTCTGATTACAAAATCTAACTAAAAACTTTTGACTCTCTACAGGAAACATGTCTGCCTCAAACCCCCTGACCAAAATTTTAGACACCCATAGACTGACTGGACCCAATTTCAAGGACTAGTTGAGGAACTATAGAATTATTCTGGATTCTAAAATATTGACTCATGTCTTGGACCAGGACCCACTTGCCATACCAGCACGTCCGATTGCTAAACAGAGAGCGTCTCTGGAAAGGTGGACAGATGATAATAACAAAGCAAGGTACTATATGTTGGGTGCAATGTCTGATGACTTGCAGCATCAACATGAGAATATTTTGACTACCCGCCAAATGTTGGCTCACCTACAAGAGTTATTTGGTGAACAGAGTCGCACGGTCAAGTATCAAGTCTGTCAAAGATTTTTTAAGGCCAAGATGCATGATGGACAGTCAGTCTAAGATCATTGTTTGACAATGATCAAGGATCTTGAGGAGCTTGAGAAGCTCGATATCATCTTAGATAAGGATTTTTAGATTGATGTGATCCTTCAGTCCTTATCCGATGTATATGGTCAGTTCATCATGAACTTTCATATGCATAAGATGCAGTGTACCTTGGCCGAGTTAATGAACATGCTGGTTACGGTTGAGCTTTCCATAAAGGGTTCAAAAGGCTCAGTTCTTGCTGTGGAGCGGACTTCTTCCAAGAGAAAGTCTTTTGGAAAGAAAAAAAGGTCTGCGAAGAAGCAGAAGTTGGATTGGAAGAAGAAGAAGCGGAACTGTCCTCAGTACCTGGCCACCCTAAAGAATAAGAAGGATGGTCCTTCTGGAGGTATGCTCATTTTAGAATCTAACCTTACAATTTCTTCTGCATCCAGTTGGGTGCTTGACTCTAGTTCTAGTGCTCATTTGTGCACTTCTATGCAGGGTCTTGAGGAGAGCAGGAGGCTGAGGGATGGGGAGATGATCCTACGCATCGAAAATAGAGCAAGAGTTGCTGCCGTGGTCGTGAAAATCTACCCTCTGCGATTACTGTTAGGATTAGATTTATTTCTTAGAGATTGTTATTATGTGCCTGCAGCAAGCAGAAATTTGATTTCTGTTTCATGTTTAGCACAAGAAGGCTATGTGATTAGCTTTCATAAGGATCATTGTAATATTTTTTATGAAAATAATAAGGTTGCAGATGGTTTTCTTATTAACGGTCTCTATCAGTTACATGTTGATGTATCTGTATTTAATATTGAGCAAAATATGAATGCCATAACAATTAAAAGGCCTAGAGATAGTCTAAATAATAGGTATCTGTGGCACCTAAGGCTAGGTCATATAGCGGAAGATAAGATTAACAAATTGGAGAAATTCGGACTATTGAGTCCATTGACTTTCGAGTCATATCCAGTTTGTGAATCATGCCTTCAAGGCAAAATGACCAAGCTTCCTTTTGTGGGACATGGAGAAAGGGCCACAGACCTACTTGCCCTAGTACATACGGATGTGTGCAGCCCATTTGATGTGCCGGCTAGAGGCAACTACATCTACTTCATTACCTTTACCGATGATATGTCTAGGTACGGATATATGTTTCTAATGAAACACAAGTCTGAAACTTTTGAAAGGTTCAAAGAATTCAGACATGAGGTAGAAAAACAAACAGAAAAGTCCATTAAGGTTCTTCGATTAGATCGAGGAGGTGAATACCTTAGTCGAGAGTTCCTAGACTATCTTAAGGACAATGGCATAGTCTCTCAATGGACTCCACCTAGAATGCCTCAACTCAATGGGGTTTCAGAACGGAGAAATCAGACCCTATTAGATATAGTCCGTTCCATGATGAGCTTCACGGACCTCTTCGAATTTCTTTGGGAATATTGTCTCATGACAATAATTTACGTATTGAATAGGATTCCCTCTAAAATCATTCCTACCACACCATATGAGATATGGCATGGTAAGAAGCCAAGTCTGAATCATCTCAGAATTTGGGGTTGTCCAGCTCATGTCAAGAGACAGCAAGCGGACAAGTTAGAGTTCAGGTCTTTTAAAGCTCGATTCATAGGATATCCTAAAGAGTTATTAGGATACTATTTCTATATTCCGAAAGATCACAATGTGATTGTGAGTCGAAATGCTATTTTTCTTGAAAAACAGTTTATTCAAGATGGTGGCATCGGAAGAATAATTAAGCTCAAGGAGAATGTCCCCCAAGAGCAACGAGCTAAAGAACCTGAGGAACCTAATCAATCAGAACCAGTCCTAACACAACCTCTTCCACCTCGTAGATTGACTAGGATTTTCCATCCTCCTGAAAGGTACTTAGGTACCATACAAGAGGAAGTAGAGGAAATGTTTCTCACGGGAAATGGGGCTCATGGTGATGACCCCAAGACCTATGTCGAGGCAATATTAGATATCGACTCTGAGAAATGGTTAGAGGCAATGAGATCAGAAATTGACTCAATGCACTCTAATCAAGTCTGGACCTTGGTAGATCCACCTGAAGGTATTATACATATTGGGTGTAAATGGATCTTCAAGAGAAAGATAGGTGCAGATGGGAATGTGGAGACATTCAAGGCTAGGCTCGTCGAAAAAGATTATAGTCAGCATGAAGGCATTGACTATCAGGATATCTTTTCACCCGTAGCTATGCTAAAATCTATCCGCACATTGCTTGCTGTTGCAGCCTTTTTGGTTATGAAATATGATAGATGGACATGAAAATGATGTTCTTAAATAGATATCTTGAGGAAGATATCTATATGGAACAGTCACTTGATTTCACATCCAGTGATGATGATCACAAGATCTGCAAGCTGCAAATGTCCGTTTATGGACTTAATGAAGCATCTTGGAGTTGGAATACTCGTTTCAATGATGTCATCAAAATGTTTGGTTTCATCAAGAATGAGGAGGAACCATGTGTATTCAAAAAGGTCAGTGGGAGCGCAGTTGTCTTCCTCGTATTGTACGTAGATGACATCCTCCTAATTGGAAATGACATTCCCATGTTGACCTCAGTCAAAGTATGGTTGTCTAAGAAGTTCTCTATGAAAGATCTAGGAGAGGCATCCTTTATACTGGGTATTAAGGTCTATAGAGATAGACCAAATAGGATGCTCGGACTTTCACAGAAAATGTACATAGAGGAGGTGCTAAAAAGGTTTAGTATGGAAAACTCCAAAAGAGGTTTATTGCCTTTTAGACATGGCATTCATCTCTCCAAAAAGATGTGCCCTAGCACACTTGAGGAGATTGAACGCATGAGCAAGATTCCTTATGCTTCGACAATAGGGAGCCTCATGTATGCCATGCTATGTACATGACCTGATATAGCCCATGCTGTGAGTGTCACAAGCAGATATCAGTCGAATCCAGACGAAGAGCACTGGACTTCTGTGAAATGTATCCTTAAGTACTTGAGAAGGACTAAGGATATGTTTCTAGTCTTTGGGAATAGAGAACTTCAGATTCAGAGATATACAGACTCAGACTTTATGTCTGATATAGATGATCGAAAGTTGACATCTGGGAGTCTGTTTATTTATAATGGTGGTACAATCAGCTGAAAGAGTTTCAAGCAGACGGTGATTGCTGATTCCACCATGTAGGCAAAGTACATTACCGCATCGGAAGCTACGAAGGAGGCATTCTGGTACAAAAAATTTGCCGCAGAGCTTGGAGTGATGTCATCGGATGCCATACGTCTTTACTGTGACAATAATGGTGCCATAGCCCTAGCTAAAGAGCCAAAGTCTCATCAGAAGTCCAAGCACATCGAGCGATGATTCCATCTGATCCGTGATTACCTCGAAAAGGGTTATATCGAGGTCAAGATAGTCGACTCCATAGATAATATGGCAGACCCGCTGACTAAGCCATTGGGCCAACAGAAGATCGAAGCCCATCTTGAGAAGATGGGACTTAGATATGTAGCCAATTGGCATTAGGTCAAATGGGAGTTTGTTAGATGTATGCCCTAAATGCCAGATCGGCTGACACATTCCTGTACAGATCTAAGGGCAAATTTATAATTTTGACTATAAATGAATAAAAGAATTATTCTTCTATCACATTATGTACATTGTGTCTGTGATACATCTTTTGAGTTAGTGGGAATGTAAATTCATATTTTCAAGAGTTGAAAATTTAAGACATGAATTTACATAACTAACTCATAAACAGCTCCTGACCATAGGATCATCACGAGGATGGTGATCGATCCAGAAGGTTGGTGTACGATCGCTTCCTTAGGGTAGATGTATCTTGAGTCTATGGTGTGGAGACACCGGAGCAAGAGTACAGGTATTCATTGAGAACGAGAGTACTGAGCGTGACCACTTCGAGTAGTCATAAGGAAGTCTACCTTCTCATCGATGACTAGCTCGATACTGCAGTTGTGTGTCTAGTTCTTTGACCTGAGGTGCATCGATAGTTCACCTTGAGTGTGTTATAGTTTGACTACACTATAACTTAGTCTCCTAGCCATTCAAAACCCTGAGGTGTATGTTGGCTGTAGCATATTCATTGTAGGAACTAGGTCGCACCAAGATGGGATCTATCAACCTCGGTAGATGAGAGGAGTAGACCTATGATGATCGAAAGATCGAGTCCTTAAGCCCATGGCCATAGCAGAGTGAAATAATAGAAAAAAAATTTTCATTGGAGTTTCACATCAGACTCGGATCGATCGATTAATTCATATGACTGATGTTGGGTTTGACGAATTCACCTTAACACTAATTCAGTCGAAACTCATGATAGAGGAACTCAATCACACAGGTAGCTGCACCAAGAGGTTCATCTTCAGTTCTGATGGATTGCCACCATATACTGCTAGGTGTCACTGGTGGATTTTGGGAGCAATTAGAATGATATTGATGATCGATCATTCTAATTATCTGAATCAGAAGAGTTCTGGTCCATCGAAAGGAGTTTCGATGAAGTCGATGATGAGATCATGACATGTCTCATTACCATATGGAATTGAACCTAACTGGGTCACATAAACAAGAGTTAGGGTCTGGATGTCATCAATTGGGCTAACTCAATTGATTTGGATTAGATCCAATTAGGTTCAAGAAAATCATGCTAGCACTCGATTGAGCCTAACTTTCTCCTCGTGTAATCTTTTCTGTCTCTGCTGAGCCAAATATGATTTGACTCATCTAGAGAACCTTAAAAAGATTTCTCTCAATCTAAATGAAGCTTGTCCAGCTCAAAAAAGGCTTGTCTTAATTCATGAGATGAATTTAAGACAACACCTGCTAATTTCTAGCACCTGCCAATTTTATTTTAGGACATCTGTCAAAAGTTGACATATGGGTCTTAAACTGAAGAGGGCATATTGGAAGATTTTTGTAGAGTGTCCACATACTAAAACCCAATTGAATTGAGTGCCATAATCAGATTATAGCTTGAGCCCAATTGGATTTAAGTGGACGCCCCAAATAGATAAGAACCAAAGAGTCCTGATAAACATGGACTCTTTGGTGCCACCTTGATTGAGCTTATCTATTATTGGTGCCAACTTAGGAGAGAGGGTGAAGTTCTTATCTGATGTAATCAGATAACATCAATCCACTAATCAAAATTTTTTCAAAATTTATTGGAATTTTTTGATTGGTTGAATGATATGGCACTGCGCATCATACAGGGTCTATATAAACCCTGCTGCGCCTAGGGTTTCGTGGAAGAAATTATTTTATGCACAAAACCCAATAGCTGCTACCCCCTACCATCTTCTCTACATCCTCCCTACTCTTCTTCCTCCCCTCTTCATGTCCAAAAAGTTGGACATCCATCTGGCAGAGATCTAAGGCGTGGTGACGCCTGGAATAGAAGACTGCAGGACATCTTCGACAGGCTGCTGCTCCAACTTCAGAAGGAGTTCTGAAGCACTTTTAAATCAGATAAAAATCTAATTTTTGGAGCATAGATTTGCGAGGAGAAGATGTTCCAGATCCTACTTGAGTGGATATCGGTAGAGGCCAGACGCTTGTATGGCTACATCAGAACCTCAGGCTGTGCAGAGATCACCTACAGGATAATCAGATTACCCTTGAGGTACTTCTTCTTTCATCATAGTTTTAGATTTAATTTTAGATTTTAAATATCAGATAATAAAATTAGATTTAGAGAATTAGATCTAAAATATGTAGGATAATTTTTTTTTTTAATTATTCCACCCCAGATTTGATGAAATCTGAAAGATCCTATGCGAAGAAAATATTTCTCCTCCTTCAATTATATGCTATTAAATCTGATTATATATTATTTAGATTAGATCTAAATATATTTATTTTTATATCTAATTTTTATTCAGTCGTTATATGATAGATTAGATGATCTGAGTGGTAAAGTACTCAGATTGGATAATCACCAGGCTGACTGATCATAGGAGCAAGTAGAGTTATATGACCCTCTCTTCCAATTCAATGGGGTGCTCTTATGACGTGTAGGGGTGCCACTATGAGGTCTCATGAAGAAGAAAGTAAAAAAAAAAAATTATTTTCTTGCAAAATCCTAAATCTTGTAATCCTAAGATTTGTTGTATGTGATGCAAGTTGCAAAGAAAATTAGTTACATCTAATCTTGTTAATCAAAATTATTTTGATTTAAAATTATAAAAATTTATATATGATTTAAAAAAATTTTATGATTTAATATAAAAATTTTACATGAGAAATTATTTTAAAATCTAAACCATGTTGATGATAAACTTAATTAAGAATTAAGTATTGAATTGATTAGATCTAGAATTATGATTTAAGATCTAATGACACTGTATAAAATATGGGGGCATGGGTTAGCTCAAATCAGGTCTTCTTAATTGGGTTAGACCTAAGGTTAGAATCAAAAAGCTAATTGACCATATAAAAAAATTGATTAAGTCTAACCAAATATTGAATTAGATTAAATCAGAATTTCTCTAATACAATAGTTGTAGATGGTCAAGTTCATATCTTTGATTAGACCAAATAGACCTTGATTGTGGCTCAGTGGTTGAACCCAAATTGTTAGATTGGTTAAATCAAAATTAATTAATCAATTGATGTCTAAGATAAGTTTGGCATTTCGATCGGTGGTTTTTAATTGAGAGCGGCTTATTTGGCCATTATGATGGTGTCTAAGGCAAGCTTAGCAGACCCTCCTACTGATCTCACTTATGTGGCCAAATTGGAGAATTATATTTTGATTAGATTGATAAGTGGTTTGAGTTA
Source organism: Elaeis guineensis (assembly GCF_000442705.2). Taxonomy (NCBI): domain Eukaryota; kingdom Viridiplantae; phylum Streptophyta; class Magnoliopsida; order Arecales; family Arecaceae; genus Elaeis; species Elaeis guineensis. The sequence continues at coordinate 106,531,645 of NC_025998.2, forward strand.
ACCCATACTATTAAGGTTGATCAGTGTGACTAATTTAGGTGCCATTTCAATCAGCATAACCTTAATCTGATTCAATGACTTGGTGAAGTCAGTGGGACGATTGTGATTTGTTGATTGATCTCTTCTCTTTTTTTTTAAATTCATAAATTAAATCTTTTAAATTATTATGTTCCTTTAAATAAGATAGTTATGGTGATAATTAAATCATAGCCTTCCATTAAATTAGGTGATAATGGATCCATTAGTATAATGATCATTGGAGGCCCAAAGATCTGGTCCTCATCTGCTATTAGAATTATCATTTATAATATGATGACTTAGTTAAGTCTCTCTAGCTAGTGATCAAGTTAGCTGACAAAAGTTGGGCCTGATCATTTGATAGTTAGATTCATAAATATGATCATGTTAATGGTTGGACCTAACCAGGACTTGCAGAGAAGACCAAAGTCAACTGAAAAGTTATCTGAGGCTAAAGCAATTACTAAAAATTATTTAGTGAAACAATTGATTAATGAACCTACCCATGGATGCACATGGGTGAGCTGGCCAAAGTTAGGTTCGTGTGCAGTTTGTGTGGATTCTAGTACCTACTAAGGAATTAAAGTAATTCCTCGAGTTAGAGGTAGAGGCTACTAATTCGTTAAGATAGTGGAAGAATCTTTAGACTAAAGTCCATATCTTTAGGCTTAATTAATTTATATACTGATTAGATTTTGATTTTTTCTTTTTATGTAGATATGGCCTCAAACTTGTCGCTCTGATTACTGTTGGACAGTCAAAAGTTGATGGGATCCAATTTTGATAACTGGTATCAAAAACTTAAAATCATCCTAGAGCACAAGAAGATTTTGTATGTGATTACAGATCTGGTACCTGAGGAGCCTGCTCCTAATGCCCATGGCATGGTTCGAGATATTTATTTGAAGTGACTCAACGACCGCACCACAATGTATTGCATAATGCAAGCTGCAATGAACGATGAGTTCAGCCAAAAGTTTGAAGAGGCTCAGTTAGAGGACATGCTCGAGATGTTGAGAGAATCCTTTGGTACTCTCGATGATGTGGAGTGATATAAGACTAGTTGTACCATTTTCAATGCTCGAATGAGGGAGGGAGCATCAATCACCGATCATGTATTGTACATAATCGAACAGATCGAGCGACTGAGCAAGCTCGGCTTCCTCTTGCATGAATAGCTGGAGAAGGATACGATCCTGAACCCCCTGCCCAAATCCTACCTGCCATTTCTCAGTCATTTTAGAATGACAAAGTCTGTAGCCAACTACCATGATCTATTGGGGTTGCTACAGATTTTTGAGAAGGATCACCAACTCCACAAGGAGATGGTGAATGTAGTGGGAGGACTTCTTCAGGTGGATGTCATTCTTTTAAGAAAGAAAAGAAAAAGAAAAATAAGAAGGTGCAAAGTGCTGAGAGTCAGACCCAGAAGTTCAAGTTCAAGGTTGATCAGAGTCAGGCAAAGTACTTCTATTGCAAAAAGCAAGGTTATTGAAAGAGGAACTATCCTCAATACTTAGCTTCTCTTGACTCGAACAGGTCAAAAAAGAAGAAGCAATCAGTTGCTGAATAAGGTACTTATATGATAACATCTTATAACTTCTCAGTTTTTGACACAATGACCTGGGTATTGGATACTGGTAGCCCTATTAATATTTGCAATTCATTGCAGGGTCTTCAAGTCAGTAGAAGATTTGGAGACGGTGAGAGATTTTTGAACATTAGAGATAGAAGATCAGTTCCAGTTCTAGTTTTAGAAATTATCAAGCTTGTATTTGAGTCTCATTTTATTGTTCTAAATAAATATCATTACTGTTTCAATTTTCTTTTGAATGTTATTTATGTAGGCCTTTTGGCCAAATCAAATTATAAAATATCAATAAAAATTTTTTTTTGTGATATCATTTTGAATGGTGTTACGATATTGCGTGGATAGTTGAACAATGGGATCTATATTGTATCATGGTTTAATATAATGTACACTTCTAATAAATGCCTTAGGATAGTCGATGTCACAAATGCCTACCTTTGGCATTGTAGGTTAGGTCATATCAACAAAAATAGAATGAAAAAGTTAGCTCAAGAAAGAATTTTTAATAATAATGATTATGAATCGTTGCCTATCTGTGAGTCTTACTTACTTGGAAAGATGACCAAGTCACCTTTTACTGAAAAAAATGAATGAGCCAATTGAAAGTAATATGCCCTACAAGCTAATCGAGATTTGTATTTTGATAGGTTTTCCTTGTAATCTTCCAGACTTATGTATTGACTCTTTAAATAATAAAAGGTATTTTTCATCATATGCTGCATCTTACTTTAGTAATGATTATGATGAACTCCATAAATCAGAAAAATAGATTTAGGATTATGATGAGATCATACCTATGAGACCTAAAATCCTAAAAATCCTGATTTAAAATATTCCTAGTCATAGGAGTATTGAGTAGGAGATCAATGTTCCGGATAGATTAGCACTTTCTATATATGCTCGATGGAGAGGATGGCAGATCTCATATGCCACTTGTGTGAGACACTAATACAAAAAAGTGGGTGCTCATTAGAGAATGAGTTCACCGAATTGATCCGACTTAAGAAACATCTTATGGAATTTACTTACCTGTCAAGAGATGTTTCCTTATAGTGGGAGTTGTGCATGTAATCCTTTGACTTGAGACTACCATAGAACCTTGTATACATGAATCCATATTTTTTGATTTATACTCATTCATGACTTAGTCATGCACGGGGTGTTCTAGATATGGTAGAATGTGTATGGAGGTTGTGAGTAGGTCAACATGGAATCGATCACTCCTGATAAGAGGAAATTGCATCCTACTTATTCTGATCGATTGATGATTCAGAAAGCCTTTGATCAAAGCAGAATAAAAATTAGAAAGAATTTTTAATATTTTATTAATTGAATCATCATATAAGATTGAGAGAAACATGGGTATGATATTGAATTTGACATCATTCCATATCTAGAGTCATATTCAGAGTGCAGGGAGATCGTAGGATCAAATTGCACTGTAACTTTCCACTGAAGGATATTTTTGATATTTCTATCAAAAATTTTATATCTTTCAGGTAGACATGATACGTTGCTAGACGTCAATCTTGTCTTATGGGTTTGATCGAATTAAAGAGTTTAATTCAATCACCAATTAGAAAGAGTTCTAATTCCTGAAATCGGGTTAGCTAGATTGGATCTAGATTGGTTAGATTAAATTCTAATCAAATCAAATCGACTTAAACTCAGACCTATTACTGGCTAGATATGAAACCCAATGGGTCACACACAAAGGGTATTGATCAAGAGTCTAATTGGATTAGATCATGTTTGCAAAATTGACATGCTAGCACATGTTGCAAAAAACTAGCTCCTTGTTTTGAAGAGGTTCAGCATGGAGAATTCCAAGAAGGGCTATCTATCGATAGGCCAAGAAATTTCTCTCTCTAAGAAGGATTGTCCGACAACTCCTGAAGAGAGAGAGCGTATGAGTAGAGTCCCATATGCTTCAGCCGTGGGATCTATCATGTATGCCATGACATGTACAAGATCAGACGTGGCATACTCACTAGGAGTAGTGAGTAGATATCAATCTGATCCTGGAGAAAATCACTGGAAAGTGGTTAAAGCTATCCTTAAGTACTTGAGAAATACTAAGGACTAATGGTTGGTTTATGGCGAGTCAGATCTGAAACTTGTGGGGTTCACAAACTCTAGCTTTCAATCTGACCATGATGATCGCAGGAACGTGTCGGGTTATATCTTTACTTTGAATGGTGGAGCCATCTGCTGGAAGAGTTCCAAGCAACATACTGTGGCGGACTCTGTTTGTGAAGCGGAGTACATCGCAGCATCGGATGCTGCGAAGGAAGCTGTATGGCTGAGAAAATTCATCAACGAGCTCGGAGTAGCACCCTCCCTCGATGGTCCGGTCCTGCTCTACTGCGACAGCACTGGTGCCATAGCTCAGGCGAAGGAACCCAAAGCACATCAGCGGATGAAGCACATCTTGCGTCGCTTCCACCTGGTCCGGGAGATCATGGATCGAGGTGACGTCGACCTTCAGAAGATCGATGGAATGGAGAACCTGGCCGACCCCTTCACTAAAGCCCTGGCGATAAAGGAGTTCGACAATCACAAGTCGAAGATGGGTATTAGATACTGTGCCGAGTGGCTTTAGGACAAGTGGGAGTTGTTGGAAAATATGTCCCAAAAGTCAATCGTCAAGCTGTTGACGGTTGAGCAATCAAGTATTGTAATTGATTTGTTAATAAATAAAATATATTTGGCATCTTCATCATAAGCTTTCATCTTCTAATGAACTCCATTGTTATGATGAAGTCCTTAGGACTATTTAGATTCGATAAAGAGAAGATTTATCGATTAGTGCTTAAAACAGTTCACGACCAAATGATAGGCTGTTAATAAGGACGACAGCTTCTATCGAGCATAGGTCGCTGTAGGCCATATGGGTTGGTTGTCCTCTTAACCAAAGAGTGTGGAGACACTGGTATGGCATACAGGTGAGATGTACTGGTACATCATCATGGAATGTGACCAACTCTAGAGTATTCTGCTGTCGAGAATGTCTCTGATGGGATATAGGTATAAGTGTCCTTTAGACCTGAGATCGCCTCAGTGACTTGCAAGCAACTCACTGTGCTTTGGTACTGGACTAACTGAATTTTTAATTTAGGGATGGAAGGCTTCTGGGCATAGTCAAGTACTTGCAAAGTCAGAGTGTGATCGAGATGGGATTGACCACTCCAAGAGTTGGAGAAGAATGAGTCACTGTATTTCAATTTAGCAAAACCTTGGCCAGGGTAATCCATTAGATGGATTTGATATTTTGAAATACAATATGGACAACCTGATCAGAGTTGACAGTTGAACTCTGGGGTGTCCTATGATCATTTTGGTTAAGAGGATGAATTATATGAAAACTATATCCGCATGGGTTCTAAGGATGTTGTTCTACACATTCGACCTATCCAGTCATCGGGTACCATTGCTAGATGGTCATTTTGATTGGTATAGAAATTTATTTCTGTACTACCGACTTAAGTTCAGACCTATGAGGTCATACACATTAGAGTTCATGATCCGATCGGATGGTTGATCAACAATTAAGAATCGTTCTAGGGTTAAATGATCAATACGATTGGCATTTAACCTAGTGCAAGTGTTGCAGGAGGATTCATTAGCAATTCGATTGCTATTTGGCTTAATTTGATTAAGCCAATGGACTGAGATTAAGTTTAATTAAATATAATTTAATTAGATTTAATTTGAACTTGATTGGATCAAGTCCAATTGGTTTATTGGATAAGCCAAGTGCAAGGAAAAACTAGTCCTAGTTCAACTAGGACTTGGGTCAATCTAATTTCTAATTTGATTAGAAAATTAAATCAGATTTAAATATAATTTAATCTGATTAAATTAGGTTCTTAATTGGGTTAAGACCTATTTTAATTGGGTTGATCTAATTTTGGTTTGATTTGGTTTGAGAAACCAAATTAAAACAAGTCATAAGATAGAATCCTAGTAAGACTAGGATTCCACCTTGCACCACATAAGCCTTCCCCATGCCCTCTCTCTCATTCAATGCCAATCTTCTCTTATTTTGTACAACAAAAACCCTCTCCCAGGTCTCTCCCACGTTCACAAAAGGTCTCCTTTCTTCTTTCTTACATGGAAGGTGGTTTGGATCAAATAAAAAAGGAATAAGTTTGGATTTCGAATTCTATGAGATAGAGTTTTAGAAATCCAAAACTCTTTCAATTTTGCACCGAATTTATCCAATTTTTTTTTAGAATTTTTATGACTTTTAGGGTACATATTATGCATCTTTTTTTGATAATCCATGCATGAAAATAAGGAGGAGGTGCTCAAGAGTTGGGCGCCCCTTAACTTGCCATGTTTGGATAAGCCTTGACTAGGTATTTGACCTAGACAAGGACTCTACCATATCTCTCTGTATAAAATGAGTTTCTTTATAAAATTTTTGAAAAAGATAGAGATTTGAGAGACCTTTGGTCCATCTAAAAATTAGAGAGAAAGACCTTTGGGTCATGGATATATAAAAGACACAAGTTAGGGTGTCTAGAGAGAGAAACGAAAAGAAGAAGAGGGTCTTCTTCTAGGGTTGTTTGTTTTCATATCTTTTCTCCCTCCATCTTGAGTTTCCTGAGAGTGTCTCAGATCTAAAACTCCTCCTTCTACTTTTCATCTTTGAAAGAGTCCAAATCAAGAAGAAGAAGGCACCTAATCAACCATCAAAGAAGGATCAGTGCAGTACTAGCATACTGTGCTGATTTTTTGAAGCAGGACTTCTGATCGAGATTCGTGGGCTCGTGTGGATGGCTCCTAGAGGCCGGATGCATGTACGGCTTGTAACATCATCCTCAAGCCCGGATCAGTGAGGTTAGAACGTCTAACTTGCAAGGTAATAGATCTGATCTATTGTTTAATACATACATTAGATGTAGTATAGAAACATGTTGATATGATCAACATGTAGTTCATGTTATATTTATAAATTTTAATTTTTGATTTAATGCTATATAATAATCATGTAATAGGATCTTAGATCTAGGGATTCTCTAATTTTAGAAAATAAATTTTGATTTATTTAAGTCTTCCGCTGTATGATCTTGAAAAAGTTTTAAAATCTAACTCTGAAACCCTAGATCTGGTTCCTACATGTAGGTTATCCTAAAGAGAGTATAGGATACCTCTTTTACCATCCTACTGAACATAAGGTGTTTGTCAGTAAATATGCCACTTTTATGAAAAAAGAGTTTATCCTAGAAAGAGGCAGTGGGAAAAAAATTGAACTTGGAGAAGTTCAAGACCTACAAATGCAAGCACAAGATGATCCTCAATCAAAAATATCCATTAATGAAGTACAAACATAAAGTACACCTCCTCTCTGAAGGTCGGATAGGGTGCGGAATGCACCTATGAGGTATGGGTTCGTTATTGTGAATAATGAAGCCCACATCATTGAGAATGATGAACCTTTGACCTATACGGAAGCCATCATGAGAAGGGACTCAGACAAATACCTAGAGGGTATGAAATCTGAAATGGACTCCATGTATTCCAACCAAGTGTGGACTTTGGTTAATGCACCAGAGGGTGTGACCCCTATTGGATGCAAATGGGTCTATAAGAAAAAGATTGGAGCGGATGGCCAAGTTGAAACCTATAAAGCTAGATTAGTAGCTAAAGGTTTCAAGCAAAAATAGGGTATTAATTATGATGAAATATTTTCACCTGTTGCCATGCTCAAATCTATATGGATTATGCTTGCAATAGCAGCATACCATGATTATGAGATTTGGCAAATGGATGTGAAGACCGCCTTCCTTAATGGTTATCTTGAGGAAGAGGTTTACATGTCTCAGCCAGAATGATTTATCTCAAAAGAGAGAGAAAATCAGGTATGCAAGCTTAAGAAATCTATTTATGGATTAAAATAGGCCTCGAGGAGTTGGAACATCCAATTTGATGTTACAGTCAAAGAGTTTGGCTTTATCAAAAATATGGATAAACCTTGTGTATACAAGAAGACTAGTAGGAGTGCCATTGTCTTCTTAGTTTTATATGTGGATGACATACTTCTTATTGGGAATGATATCCCAATGTTACAATCGATCAAGACATGGCTATCAAGTAAGATTTTCATGAAGGATTTGGGTGAAGCATCCTATATACTAGGTATAAAGATCTATAGGGATAGATCTAAGAGGATGTTAGGCTTGTCCCAATCCAGGTACATAGACTTAGTGCTAAAGAGGTTTAGCATGGATGGAAGTAAAAGAGGTTATTTACCCATAAGTCAAGGCGTACTCTTTAAAAGGATGTCTCCTAAAACACCGGAAGAGAGAAATAGAATGAGTTCTATTCCCTATGCTTCGGTAATAGGATCGATCATGTATGCTATGCTATGTACTAGGCCTGATGTTGCCTATGCCTTAGGCATAGTTAGTAGATTTCAGGCTAATCCAGGAGAAGATCATTGGAAAGCAGTGAAAAATATTCTTAAGTACCTAAGAAGGACTAAAGATATTTTTCTGGTATATGGAGGATCTGATTTAAAACTAGAAAGTTATTCTGACTCTAGTTTTCAATCAGACCCTGATGATAGCAAGTCCACTTCAGGGTATATCTTTACTCTTAATGGTGGAGCTGTTAGTTGAAAAAGTTCCAAGCAGCAGACTATAGCTGACTCAACCACTGAGGCAGAATATATAGCTGCAAGTGAAGCCGCCAAGGAAGCCGTCTGGATGAAAAAGTTCATCACTGAGTTGGGTGTCGTTTCTGAGATTAAAAATCCAGTACCACTTTACTGTGATAATACTGGAGCAGTTGCTCAAGCAAAGGAACCAAGGTCTCGTCATAAATCCAAGTACATTCTAAGACGCTTCCATCTCGTTCATGAAATAATCAAAAGATAAGATATTGTCATTGAACGAGTAGAAATAAAGAATAACATAGCAGACTCATTCACTAAGGCTCTACCACAGTAGCAGTTCAATCGCCATCTCAATTGTATGGGGATAAAATATAAGGGCGATTGGCTTTAGTGCAAGTGGGAGATTGAAAGGAATATACCCTACAAGCTAATCGAAATTTGTATTTTGATAGATTTTTCTTGTAATCTTCCAGACTTATGTATTGACTCTTTAAATAATAAAAGATATTTTTTATTATATACTGCATCTTACTTTAGTAATGATTATGATGAACTCCATAAATTAGGAAAATGGGTTTAGGGTTATGATGAGATCATACCTATGAGACCTAAAATCCTAAAAATCATGATTTAGAATATTTCTAGTCATAGGAGCATTGAGTAGGGGATCAATATTTTGGATAGATGAGCACTTTCTATGTATGCTCGATGGAGAGGGTGGTAGATCTCATATGCCACTTGTGTGAGATACTAATACAAGGAAGTGGGTGCTCATTAGAGAATGAGTTCACTGAATTGATTCGACTTAAGAAATATCTTATGGAATTTACTTACCTATCAAGAGATGTTTTCTTATAGTAGAAATTGTGCATGTAATCCTTTGACCTGAGACTATCATAGAACCTTGTATACATGAATCTATATTTTTTGGTTCATTCTCATTCATGACTTAGTCATGCATGGGGTATTCTAGATATGATAGAATGTGTATGGAGATTGTGAGTAGGTCAACATGGAATCGATCACTCCTGGTAAGAGAAAATCGCATCCTACTTGTTCTGATCGATTGATGATTCAGGAAGCCTTTGATCAAAGCAGAATAAAAATTAAAAAAAGTTTTTAATATTTTATTAATTAAATCATCATATAAGATTGAGAGAAATATGAGTATGATATTGGATTTGATATCATTCCATATCCAGAGTCATATTCAGGGTGCAGAAAGATCGTAGGATCAAATTGCATGGTAACTTTCCACTGAAGGGTATTTTTGATATTTCTATCAAAAATTTTATATCTTCCAGATAGACATGATATGTTACTAGACGTCAATCTTGTCTTATAGATTTGATCGAATTAAAGAGTTTAATTCAATCACCAATTAGAAAGAGTTCTAATTGCTGAAATCGGGTTAGCTCGATTGGATCTAGATTGGCTAGATTAAATTCTAATCAAATCAAATTGACTTAAACTCAAACCTATTGTTAGGTAGATATGGAATCCAATGGATTACACACAAAGGGTATTGATCAGAGGTCTAATTGGATTAGATTATGTTTGCAAAATTGACATGCTAGCACATGTTGCAAAAAACTAGCTCCTTATTTCGAATCAGGTTTAAAATTAATTTTAGATTGGGCTAATTAAAGCCAAATTAATTCAAATCAATTTTGGATTTGAGTTTGTTAAACCCTTTGCTGCATGTACCAAAACTTTAGACCCAGGAAACTAAGTTTCCATGAGTCAAAAATTTTTCTTATGCGTGGGTGCAGTTTTTATGTGCAGAAATAGTTTTCATATCCCATGAGATGGGACCCCTCATCCTTGAGCTTATCCTATGTTCCATGATGAAATAAATTTTTAAATGATTCCTAACTTTATTTTGAGCGTGAGAAATTTTTTTGAAGTTAAAATTCCTTCTGGTTTAATCGTGGAAATTCATTGAAGTTGGAAATCTTGTCAGCCTGATCCATGCGCCTGACCAAGAGTCCAACTTGTGAAGGACTCTAACCCATTTGTCACACCACTTCTTAATCTAAAGTTTTTTCCAAGACATTCTCATGTTAGTGCCTTGATTTTTGGCTATTGGATGGATCAAATTATATTGATGGGTGGTGGAAAAAAATTATACCATGGGAAGCTGCGTGACTCATCGGAGAATCATCGAGAAAAATATTTCGAAGAGTCCTTCTGCATGAAGCATCTCTTGGATTTTTTCTCGATGATTGCCTTGTGTCAAAAGCTTCTAGATAGGTATGAGAATTCATCAGAAGGTGTGAGATTTTTTGATGGATGCTAGATGGCACATGGAAGGGGTGCAAAAAATTTCCAAAGGCAACCCATCGCTAAGTATTTAAAGGGGGGGTGCACCGGGGGATTGGATTCATTCAAATTTCCAATTGCTCCTTTCTTTCTAACATCCTCTCCCTATTGTCCAATTAGTCTCTTTTTTCTCTTGTTAGGACAAGTCTAAAAATAGAAAGGATAAGTCCGATTTTAGGACAAGAGTCTAGGAAGAGAATTAAGGAAGACAAGGAGAGAAGAAAGGAAGGGATAGGAAGGCTAGGAGAAGAGGAAGAGCATCTTGAGGTCCTGGTGTTCAAGAAAATTCTTCGAGTGAGAATTTTGGAGGAAGAATCATCTCAAAGAGGTGGTGTCCTGATCATAGCCCTGTGTGGATCACCGTTGGAGGGCGAACACTTGGGCGCCTGGTGGAGGTTCTACCGAAATTTGGATTAAGCGCTGCAGGTATTCTTCTATAACTTAAATTTAATCTTAAATTTATATTATATATGATTGTTAATCATCAAGAAGATACTGGTTTAAGGGTTTAATATTTAGGATTTTTTTATTAAAATTTTGAAATCTATTATGTTTCCACTGTGCATGCCCACTCTGAAACCCTACACCAATGATGTCCTGGGTCTAGTACATACTAATGTATGTGGATCCATGAGCATAAATACCAGAGAAGGATATCACTATTTCATTACATTCACAGACGATCTATCTAGATATGGGTACATCTACTTGATGAAACACAAGTCCGAATCGTTTGAAATGTTCAAACGATTTCATAATGAAAAAGAAAAATAAACTGAAAAAAATATTAAAACTCCTCGATCAGATCAAGGAGGTGAATATCTTTCTGATGAATTTTTGATATATCTTGAGGAGAATGAGATTCTCACTCAATGGATATCTCCCGAAATGCCATAACATAATGGTGTGTCAGAAAGAAGAAATTGAACCCTGTTGGATATGGTTCAATCCATGATGGACTTTTCTAGTCTGTCGATATCTTTCTGAGGATATACACTCGAGTCAACTTGTTATGTGCTTAATAGGATTTCTAGTAAATTTGTAAATAAAACATCATATGAGATATGGACGGGACGTAAGCCAGGGCTCTCTCACCTTAGGATTCGGAGATGTCCGGCTTATATCAAATATTTGAAAATAGACAAACTTGGAGCTAGATCTGATAAGTATAATTTTATTGGGTATCCTAAAGAAACTAAGAGGTATGATGCGTAGTCGTTGATAGCACCAAAAATAACTCTACTCACTACGTAGGTAGGATGAGTCGAGATCGTATCCTCAGAGACCTTGGGCTAAGTTGAGATTGCAAAATAAAAGAAAGAAGCGTTGTTTTGATTTAGAAAATAAATTATCTTAAAATTGATGTAATTAGAAAATAAAGAGCTCGGAAGTTTTGAATTAATTTTGCACTAATAGAGTTGTATCTCTTTTTTTTTAATTAAATAGATACGATTAATCTTAAGAAAAATATCTATCTTTTCTCGACACACCTCGTATCCGTAGATCACAGTGCATCTCCAAAAAATATTAGGTAAACAACTCTTTTTTTCTCGGCACGCTCCGTACCCGTAGATCACGGCGTATCTCCAGAAAGTAAAAGTTGTTCCTAATATTAATCTAACAGGAAAGCATAAATAAAAGCATATGAAAGAGAGCAAATAAAGAACTCATGATGATTTAAATAAAAAGCATAATCTTTATTGCATATAAAGAAATACAAGAAAGTTTAGAACAATAAACCCACTCTGTGTCGTTACAAAATTTCTTCTCCACTCTCGAGACTGCTAGTCTAGCTGCTCATGGAGTAGTCCCTTTCTCTTCCTCTATGCAAGGTTCTGGAAGAATTTTTGGGGATGATTCTCAAATGGGAGTACAAGAGCCTTTTTACAAGTGTTAGGAGGGAGGAGTTTTACATGGTTTTCAGATGTGGGACTAAAAAAAATACTAAGGACAAAAAGATGGATGGATGAGATAGAAAGATCACAAGCAGATAAAGAAAATACAAATTCTTCCTCTTGAAGTATTTCCAAGTATTATATTTTTTTCTTTTAATTTTTAGATCCATCTGCTATCATGAGCGTCCGTTTGTTCGCCACTGTGTCCGCCAGCACAAACTCCCCGCGAACCTGCCATGCCGCGCGCCCGCAATGCTGCACGCCCGCAATCTTCTTTCACGGACCCGTTAGCTGTTAAGCAACCACTTACGCTCCTTTTTTATTAGAAAATTACAAAAAAAATACTTTTGTTTCTTTAAAATGATGCCTATATCCTTTTTGAGTTTCTTGCATAGTATCTTCATTTTCTGTAATACCGTATGCATCCTTCTTTTATTTTAATTTTGTTTTAAGTTCAATTTTCTTCAAACTTGAGTCTTTTTGATTTGTGAATCGGACTCTTTGTATCGGCGATCACCTTTTCTGTAAAACATAAAAAGAAGCATCAAATTTTTAATAAATAAAATAAATTAAATATAATTTTTTGCTTTAAATGACTTAAATTAAGTGTTTATCACACCCCCCAACTTGAATTTTGCTCGTCCTCGAGTAAAATAGATATATCAGCATTGTGTACCAACTCGATCTTGAATAAAAAATTAGGTTAGGCATCCCAAAAGGTAGATGATACCTGGTCAGACCATTAAAGAGATACTTCATTGGATTATCAATTTGACCCAATTAGTGGCTGAGTATTAACTAAAAAAATTTCAAGAGCTTTTCTTTCACCAACTCCCCACTTTACTCTTTAAATCTTCTAACTTAATATGAGAGAGGTTTATTATCTTCTTGCAATTTAGTCCCCACTATATATATATATATATTTTTAACATTGCCCATCTTTTTACGCAAACCACAATGCTTACTTAGACGAAGGAGCCCGATTACTCAGTAGAAAATTATTTATTTTTTTTTAAAATAAAAATTTTAAAGAGAATTTTTGCATACCTCGACCTTTCCACCCAATCTCTCATGAAGCAGATTCTTTATTGAGATCAGTAAGAAGAGGGTTGTAGAATCACTCTTAAAATTTGGTCTAGTCTAAACCTTACCATTCATTGGATTTTCTTAATAATTTATTCCTCAGTATCTCTAAAATTATCTTGACCGTTAATCATTCATTGATTAGGATGTCTAATTGACTCTTAATCAAAATAAAATTTGGATACACAAAACTAATTATTTCTGACCATACTCGAGGATTTGATTAATTTCCTTCCCCCTCCAACTTAATCTACATTGTCCTCAATGGAGTAGAAAAGCAAAGAAAATAAAAGGAGAGAGTGCACCTGGGATAATTTTGCTTCGGAAGTTGAAGATAGCTTCATTGATTAATAGGCTCTTGTTCTAAATTCCTGCAGCTGCAGTAAAGTAAAAAAATATGAAATCATTGGGTTGCCTCCCAACAAGTGCTAAGTTTTACGTTTTCAGTCAGACGTCTAGTTTATTATTCATTATAAAATGGATCACACAGGTAGATGGTATCGATTCGTTCTTTATGTGCAATTTCATCTACATATGGCTTCAGACGTTGGCCATTTACCTTAAATGTATTGTCATTCCGGGGGTCATGAATTTCAATTGCTCCATGTGGGAATATTTGTGTGACAATAAAAGGTCCATCCCATTGGGATCGAAGTTTATCGGGAAAAAGGCGTAACCTGGAATTGAAAAGCCATACCTTTTGATTTAGCTCAAATGATTTTCTAGAGATATATTTGTCATGAAATACTTTGGTTCGAGCCTTGTAAATTCATGAACTCTCGTATGCATCGTTGCAAAGTTCTTCCAGTTCATTGATTTGCAACCTTCGATTAGAACCTGCATTCTTCATGTTAAAATTAAACATTCGTATGGCCCAGAGTGCACGATGTTCTAATTCAACTGGCAGATGGCAAGCTTTGCCATAAACTAATCGGTAGGGTGACATACCGATAGGGGTTTTAAAAGCTGTACGGTAAGCCCATAATGCATCATCTAAGCGAAGAGACCAATCCTTTCTATCGGGCCTAACCGTCTTTTCTAAGATATGTTTAATCTCCCTATTTGACACCTCTACCTGACCATTAGTTTGGGGGTGATATGGTGTGGCCACTTTGTGTGTAATATTATATTTTTTCATAAGTGCTTCAAAATGTTTATTCGTAAAATGAGTCCCCCCATCACTAATGATCACCCTAGGGAAGCCAAATTGACTAATGATGTTTCGTTGGATAAAACTAGTTACAACTTTATTATCATTAGTCCGTGTAGCTATTACCTCCACCCATTTTGACATGTAATCAACTGCCACTAGAGTATATTCGAATCCAAATGAGGCTGGAAAAGGTCCCATGAAATCAATCCCCCAAACATCGAAGATTTCTACTACTAAAATGGGGTCAACGGCATCATATCCTTCTTGGATAAATTTCCTGTTTGCTGACATTGCAGATAACTTCAGCCAAATTCATGTGCATCCTTGAAAAGCGTTGGCCAATAAAACCCACTCTGCAGCACTTTTGCTACAGTTTTTCTTCCACTAAAATGTCCCCCACATGCCGAAGAATGGCAAAAAGTGAGAATGCTTTGGAATTCACTCTCGGGGATACAACGGTGAATAACTTGGTCAGGACAGTATTTGAATAGTTCAGGTTCCTCCCAGAAATAATATTTAATTTGCGAGAAAAATCGATCCTTTTCTTGTTTTATCCAGTGAGAAGGTACTTGTCCTGTTGACAAGTAATTGACAAAATGGGCAAACCATGGAGGCCGGCTAGAGGAGATTGCGAAAAGTTGTTCATCAAAAAATTTCTCTTTGACCTCATCTATGCCTATCTTGTGTTCAACTAAGATCCTGGAGATGTGATCAGCTACCACATTCTCGGAACCCTTCTTATCTCGGATTTTCAGATCAAATTCTTGTAAAAGAAGGATCCATCTGATCAAACGTGGTTTAGTATCTTTCTTTGAGAGGAGATGTTTCAGAGCCGCATGATCAGAGTAAACTAGAACCTTAGACCCTAACAGATATGAGTGAAATTTTTCAAGGGCGAACACTACTGCTAGTAGCTCTTTTTCTGTTGCGGTGTAGTTTAATTGGGCATCAGAAAGAGTCCTGCTAGCATAATAGATCACATGTGGCTCTTTATTAATTTTTTGGCCTAAGACGGCACCTATTGCAAAGTCAGAGGCATCACACATAATCTCAAATGCAATGGACCAGTCAGGAGGTTTTATTATGGGTGCTGTTGTCAGGGCTGTTCGTAATGTGTTGAATGCTTTCAAACAGTCTTCGTCAAAGACAAATGGTGTGTCCTTGGCCAATAGATTGCACAGGGGTCTTAAAATCTTGCTAAAGTCTTTGATGAAGTGTCTATAAAATCCGGCATGACCTAAGAAGGATCGTATTTGTCGGACCGAAGTAGGGGATGGTAGTTTTGAAATGACCTCAACTTTGGCTTTATCTACCTCGATCCCTCTTTCAGAAATAATATGTCCTAATATAATTTCTTTCTGCACCATGAAATGGCTCTTTTTCCAACTTAGGATGAGATTTGTCTCCATACACCGTTTAAGAACTTTGGAAAGATTATGGAGACAATCCTCAAAGGTGGTTCCAAACACAGAAAAATCATCCATAAAAACTTCAAGATATTTGTCCACCATATCCGAAAAAATGGCCAGTATGCACCGTTGAAATGTAGCGGGTGCATTGCAGAGCCCGAATGGCATACGTCGAAAAGCGAAGGTGCCATAGGGGCAGGTGAAGGTAGTCTTTTCTTAGTCATCCAAAAATACAGGTACTTGATTGTACCCTGAATAATCATCAAGAAAATAGAAAAAACTTTGTCTTGCTAACCATTCTAAGATTTGATCGATGAAGGGCAATGGAAAATGATCCTTCCTAGTAACGGCATTTAGTTTTCTATAATCTATGCATACTCGCCATCCAGATGATATGTGAGTGGGAAGCAGTTCACCTTCTTCATTCTCAACCACAGTAATACCTGATTTCTTAGGTACTACTTGAGTGGGACTAACCCATTTACTATCGGATATGGGATAGATGATTCCAGCATCTAACTACTTTACCACCTCTTTCTTTACTACTTCACGCATGTTTGGGTTCAATCTTCTCTGCATATCTCGATGGGGTTTGGCATTTGCCTCAAAATGAATATGGTGCATGCAAATGGAGGGGTCAATTCCTTTTAAATCGGCAATGGACCAACCGATAGCCTCTTTGTGTTCCTTCAGAATACCAACCAATTGTGCTTCCTGATTAGGGGTCAAGTCTGATGCAATGATTGCCGGGAGGGTGTCATTGGGTCCTAGAAATACATACTTGAGCGTAGCAGGAAGGGGTTTCAATTCTAATGTAGGTGGTGATTCTAAAGATGGGACTATTGGTGTACTAGCTAATGTGGGCAATGGCTCATACTTGATTGTCCATGGAGGAGTGGTTTTATCGTGTGGTGTATCCAACAAGGTGTTAACTTCTTTCATATATCCCTCAAAATCATACACTCCAAAGTGAGCCAAGCAAGTATCTAAGGGGTCTGGTGCTAGAATTGTGGGTGTTGCATCTTCTATAATGTCTTCTAGTGTATCTACTTCGAAGCAACTATCCATTGATGGTCCTTGGGAAGCACCAAATACATTCAGTCTCAGTTTCTTATTCCCAAACGATATGTCCATGACACCTGTCCTACAATTAATGCATGCATTTGCCGTAGCTAGGAAGGGTCGTCCTAAGATAATAAGAATTTATCTTGAGTTGCCACTTAGTTCCATATCGAGAATCAAAAAATCAACTGGAAAGTAAAACTCATCTACCTTGACCAAGACATCCTCAAGCATTCCACATGGTTCCTTAATTGATCTGTCGGCTAATTGCAGTGTGACTGATGTGGGTTTCAGTTCTCCGAATCCAAAAAGTTCATACACCGAACTAGGTAAAAGATTCACACTTGCCCCTAAGTCCAGAAGAGCTTTTTCAATGTGATAATCTCTTATAACACAGAAAATGATAGGGGCTCCTGGGTCCTTAAGCTTTGGAGGAGTGGCATGCTGGAAGATCGAACTAGCCTATTCAGTGAGGCATACTTTCTTTGGGATTTGTGATCTAGATTTACGTTTTTGGGTGCACAAATCCTTCAAAAATTTGGCATAAACAGGGACCTGTTTGATTGCATCTAAAAGGGGAAGATTAATTTGGACTTGCTTAAACAATTCTGACATCTCGTCGAGTCTTCCTCCCTTCTTATCTGCAGGAATAAGGGCTTTCAAGGCATCTGGAAATGGGGCTTTAGGCAAGTAAGATGATTTCAGTGCAGTTGGTTCATTTTCTATTTTAGGGTCCTCCTTGTTCTTGGGTGATTTGGCTTCGATTAGAGGTTTAGGGTCGGTCTCATTGGTTTTACTAGTGTGTTCAATGACCTTCCCACTTTTTAGAGTCATGATTGATTTGGCATATTCAAAAAAAGCTTCTGGGGTATTAGAGCTCTCAATCACAAATTGCCCTCTTGGGTTGCTCTCGGGTTGGCTAGGTAATTTTCCTCCTTCCCTCCTACTGAATGCAGTCGCTAGTTGACCTATTTGGGTCTTTAGCTTAGCAATGGATTGTGTGTGGGAGTTAAGGGTTTGAGTGTTGACTTCTAATCGTTCTAGTACTTTCAAAACTTTTTTCTCAAAAGCTGAGCTGTGACCAGTAGTAGACGGTTGAGGAGCATTTTGAAATTGATGGTATGGTCCATGCCTATATGTTGGGTCCTGATATTGAGGTCGAGGTGCGGCAGGGCCAACCACTAGTTGTGGTCTCCAAAAAAATTTGGATGGTTTCTCCAGTCGGGGTTATAAGTGTTCGAATATAGATCATTTCCTGATCTACGAGCTTGTTGGACTTGAGTTTGCTGAACCTGCTCATGCACAAACTCAAAAAATTGAGGTGCGGCTGAGCATTCACTAACAAAATGGTTTGGACTTGCACATAATGCACAAACTTCTTGAATTGGGTTAGGTGGAATCGAGGATTATCCAGTATTTAGAAGACGGTCTAATTTTTGGGACAGTTCATCTACCTTACTGTGGATATCTACGACATTTTTAATCTGATAAATTCTACTTCTTTTTTGTTGAAGCATGGGTTGTTCTCTAGAGGTGGCAGACATATGATGTCGGAAATTCTCACTAAGTGTTTCAAAGAGCTGTCAAGCTTCATCCTCACTCTTTAGCATGAATGTCCCACCACATGATGCATCAACCGTTTGTCAGTGTTTCTCCGATAGACCATCATAAAAACACTGACAAAGTTGCCATTTAGGGACAGCATAGTGTGGACATTTACGAATGAGGTCCCTTAACCTTTTCCATGTCTCATGAAAAAGTTCACCCTCCAATTGGGAAAAACTAGTGATAGCTTTTTTTAATTTGATTTGTTTTTTCAATTGAAAAGTATTTCTTGAGAAATTCTCTCTGAAGATGATCCCAAGTTGAAATGGTTATAGAGTCTAAGGAGTTTAACCAATGCTTGGCTTTGTCCTTAAGTGAGAAAGGAAACAGTTTCAACCTAAGGGCATCATCGGAGAAGATTTGGATTTTTACTGTGAAACAAATTTTAAGAAATTCATCCAAGTGTTTGTATAGGTCTTCGTTACTAAGTCCATAGAATGATGGCAATATTTGAATAATGCTAGACTTAATCTCATATTGGGTAGCTTCTACTGGAGGTGCTTGAATGCATGGAGAGTAGGTATACGAGGATGGAGTGAAATATTCTCTCAATGAGCGTGGAGGATTAGCCTCACCAGGTGCAGCCATGTTTCTAACTTGGATAGTCCTAAGAGTCTTTTCTAATTCTTTGTCTAATGGTTGCAAGTCGGGTTTTAGTGATCGTCGACCTAACATGCAACTAAAAGGTCTATGTAGGACTATCCTAGTCTGTTAAGGATTATTTTTCTTTTTATATTAAGAGGAGAGGAGAAGAGAGAAAAGAGTTCTAAAGAAGAGATCCTAAGAAGTCCTAAAACTAATAGAAGAATTAGTTGTGGTTAGATTTTAATTATAATCAAGTTAGCACGCAGTGGACTCTCTATCCTAAAGTTATCCTAGTTCTAGATAGCTCCTAACTATAGTTAGTCTTCAAGCCCTCCAAGTCGAAGCTTGACCAACCAACTGGCCAGATAAGTGTAAGGTCGGTGGGAGTCCCCCCGTTGCTTTTCTTAGATACTAATTAAATTGGTCAAGTCAGCAAATGGAATCAATTAAAAGCCACCTTCTTTCGGACCCGATCGTCCCGCAAACCACTTGCCTAGACACCAGCTAGCTGACCAAGTCTAACCTGATTCAACTCTCAGGGTCACTTGTCCTAATGAGCTTAAAATCCTTAGGGGTCAATGTCTAATTAATTTTAGATTAAGGTCTAGATTATACAAATGCAAGGGAGTGATTTGTGGGCCAAAGAAGGATGATCAAATCTCCACCTTATCTTAGTTAATGGGTTACACTCTTAAAGTTAATTATGGAGATGCAATGCAAAGAAACAAGATGTCCAATCAAGTTAGAAATTTTTATATTTGAGGTTACGCTATTTTAGTTAAGTGTTATGAAATATCAGTAATTTTTTTTTTAATTCAACCGTGCCAAGGTCCCTGGCAACGGCGCCAAAATTTGATGCGTAGTCGTTGATAGCATCAAAAATAACTCTACTCACTACGTAGGTAGGATGAGTCGAGATCGTATCCTCAGGGACCTTGGGCTAAGTTGAGATTGCAAAATAAAAGAAAGAAGTGTTCTTTTGATTTAGAAAATAAATTATCTTAAAATTGATGTAATTAGAAAATAAAGAGCTTGGGAGTTTTGAATTAATTTTACACTAGTAGAGTTGTATCTCTTTTTTTTTTAATTAAATAGATGCGATTAATCTTAGAAAAAATACCTATCTTTTCTCGGCACATCCTGTACCTATAGATCATGACGCATCTCTGAAAAGTATTAGATAAACAACTCTTCTTTTCTCGATACATCCCGTACCCATAGATCACGGTGCATCTTCGAAAAGTAAAAGTTGTTCCTAATATTAATCTAACAGAAAAACATAAATAAAAGCATATAAAAGAGAGTAAATAAAGAACTCATGATGATTTAAATAAAATGCATAATTTTTATTGCATATAAAGAAATACAAGAAAGTTTAGAACAATAAACCCACTCTGTGTCGTTACAAAATTTTTTCTCCACTCCCGAGACTGCTAGCCTAGCTGCTCATGGAGTAGTCCCTTTCTCTTCCTCTATGCAAGGCTCTAGAAGAATTTTTGGGGATGATTCTCAAATGGGAGTACAAGAGCCTTTTTACAGGTGTTAAGAGGGAGGAGTTTTACATGGTTTTCAGATGTAGGACTAAAGAAAATACTAAGGACTAAAAGATGGATGGATGAGATGGAAAGATCACAAGCAGATAAAGAAAATACAAATTCTTCCTCTTGAAGTATTTCCAAGTATTATATTTTTTTTCTTTAATTTTCAGATCCATCTGCTATCATGAGCGTCCGTTTGTTCGCCACTATGTCTGCCAGCACAAACTCCCCGCGAACCCGCCATGCCGCGTGCCCGCAATGCCGCGTGCCTGCAATCTTCTTTCACGGACCCGTTAGCTGTTAGGCAACCACTTACGCTCCTTTTTTATTAGAAAATTACAAAAAGAAACTTTTGTTTCTTTAAAATGATGCCTATATCTTTTTTGGATTTCTTGCATAGTATCTTCATTTTCTATAATACCATATGCATCCTTCTTTTATTTTAATTTTGTTTTAAGTCTAATTTTTTTCAAACTTGAGTTTTTTTGATCTGCGAATCAGACTCTTTGTATCGACGATCATCTTTCCTGTAAAACATAAAAAGAAGCATCAAATTTTTAATAAATAAAATAAATTAAATATAATTTTTTGCTTTAAATAACTTAAATTAAGTGTTTATCAGGGTATTATTTCTACCTTACTGATGAACAAAAGGTATTTATCAGTCTTAGGATAGTTTTTTTAGAAAAAGAATTTATTGGGAAAGAGATTAATGCCTCTAAGGTTGAACTTGATGAAATTCAACAGGTAGAACCGACATAGTTTAGTAAACCCATAGAACTAGATTTGATGATATCAAACTCAGAACCTATTATAGAGGCACCATTAAGGAGATCGGATAGAGTATCATGTCAATCGGACAGATACTATGGTTTCTTGATCTGGGACGGGGATCCTGTTGAACTTGATGAGAACAATGAAGATTCGATCACCTATATGGATGCAATACAGAGGTCTAACTTTGATAAATGGCTTGAAGTCATGAAATCCGAAATGGAGTTTATGAAGGTCTATGATGTATGGACATTAGTTGACCCACCTAAAAGGGTTAAACCCATAGGGTGTAAGTGGGTCTTCAAAAAGAAGAGGGGCATAGACAGAAAGGTGGAGATCGATAAAGTGTAATTGGTTGTCAAGGATTATCATCAACATTATGATATTGACTATGATGTATGAGATATTTTCTCCTGTGACAATGCTCAAATTCATTCAGATTATGCTTGCGATAGCGGCACACATGGACTATGAAATCTGATAAATGGATGTGAAAATAGTTTTTCTAAATAGAGAGCTAGAAGAAGAGATGTATATAATATAGCCTGAGGGTTTCACATCTACAGATGAGTCCAAAGTGTGCAAGTTTCAAAGATCCATTTATAGATTGAAGCAGGTATCTAGGAGTTGGAACATACATTTTGATAAAGTTATCAGAACGTATGACTTTGTTAGGAACGGAGAAGAATCCTACATTAATAAATTAGTAAATAACTATGTTGTTATATTCCTCATTCTGTATGTAGATGATATTCTCTTAATCGAAAATGACATCCCTACATTACAAGGAATAAAAGTCTGATTATCGTCTCAGTTCTATATGAAGGACTTGGGGAAGCATGCTACATCCTTGGGATAAAGATTTATAGAGATAGATCGAAAAGGTTGCTTGGATTATCTCAGTCCATATATATAGACACCTTGCTGAAGCGGTTCAGCATGGAGAATTTTGAAAAAGGCTATCTCCCGATAGGCTATGGAATTTCTCTCTTAAAGAGGGATTGTCCGACAACTCCTCAAGAGAGAAAACATATAAGTAGAGTTCCATATGCTTCAGCAGTGGGCTCTATAATGTATGCCATGATATGTACAAGACCAGACGTGGCATACTCACTAGGGATAGTGAGTAGATACCAGTTTGATCCAGGAGAAAACTACTGGAAGGTCGTAAAGATCATCCTTAAATATTTAAGAAATACTAAGGATCAATGGTTTATTTATGGTGAAACTGACTTGAAACTAGTGGGTTTCACCAACTCCAACTTTTTGTCAGACCATGACGATAGCAAAAGTTTGTCGGATTATATTTTTATCCTAAACGATGGAGCAATCTACTGAAAAAGTTTCAAGCAGCATATCGTGGCTAACTCTATTTGTGAGGCAGAGTATATCGCGACATCTGATACTGCGAAGGAAGCTGTATGGTTGTGAAAGTTCATTGGCGAGCTCAAAGTCACACCCTCCGTCAATGGCCCTGTCCTGTTATACTGTGATAGCACTGGATCCATTGCTCAAGACAAGGAGCCGAAGTCTTATTAACGTACCAAACATATTCTGTACCACTACCACCTTATCCAAGAGATCATGGATCGAGATAACATCGACCTTCAGAAGATTGACGAAAAAAAAACCTGATGACCCATTTACTAAAGCTCTTGAAATCAAAGAGTTCGATAATCACAAGTCGAAGATGGGTATACGATACTATATCGATTGGCTTTAGTCCAAATGGAAGTTATTGAAAAATATGTTACAAAGCCAATTGTCAGTCTGTTGATGATTGTGCTTATGATTATAATTTTATATGAATTTTTATTAATAAAAATTATATAGCTTTTTTATCATAATTTTGTCCATCTTATTTGAACTCCTGTGATTGTGATGAAGTGCTTAGGACTATAATTAGTCGACAATGGAGGATTTATCATTTAGTCCTTAAAACATATTCATGATCGAATGATATGCTGTTAATAGGATGATAGTAATATCAAGTATAGATCGTTATGTGCCATATGAATTGGTTATCCTCTTAATCAAAGAGTGTAGAGACACTGATATGGCAAGCAGGTGGAATGTAAGAGTACATTCGCACCAAACGTGATCATTTGCCAAGTACTCTGCTATCAAGAGCAGCTCGTGAAGGGTATGAGTATAAGCATCCCTCTGACCTAAGATCACCATGGTGACTTGTAAGTAACTCATTGTACTTTAGTACCAGACCATCTGAATTTTTAATTCAGTGATGAAAAGTTATTAGATGCAATCAAGTACTTATCAAGTCAGTGCATGAGTTAAGATGGAATTGACCTCTCTGAATTAGTAGGAGATATGCATCGGTGTATTTCAATTTAGTAAAATCTTGGCCAGGATAATCTATGCGATGGATTTGAAAGGTTGAAATATAATGTGGTGGACTATATTAGGATTGACAGTCAAACCCTAGATCATCTTGAGCATTAGGATCAAAGGTGTTGGTGCAAAAATCCACTTACGTCGGAGAAGCTGGAGTCACGGTCGCCGCCGGGACCTGCAAAAAAAAAGTCTAAACCGGAGGTGGGGTTGCTCCGGCAAGACCCTCCGACGCTCAAGTCAGTTCTCTGCCTCAACGGGAATGGAGTGCTTGAATGAAAATTTTAGCAGAGTTTCTAGGTAAAAATGAGAGCTTAGAGAATAACGTATCTGGGGTCCCCCTTTTATAGGCGGAGGGAGCAACAGACTGATAGCGATGTCTGCAACTGTCTGGCAGTGGGCTGCCCAGAGTCAGGGGGAGTTTGTTGCGAAGAGTAGTGGGGTGGAATCGTGGCTATCACCGGGACATGCCACGTGGAGTCTGTCGCGGGGAGTGGAGCGGCGTCCGTTGTCGCGACTTGCCAGAGGATGGAAGAATCGCGCAGTATCCATCGCAGAAAGTGGAGCAGGATCGTGGGCATCATAGCGGTCTGCCAGGAAGTAATGGAGCCATGCGGAATCCATCGCAGGAAGTGGAGCAGAGTCGTGGTCGTTACTGCGGCCCGCCAGGGAGTGCAGACCTGTCGGCTGAAGTTCGACTGGAGTGTCTGGCAGAGAGGGGTGGTTAGCTATCCATTTGAGAGGAGCCTGGAGTCCGGCTCCCGTAAGAGTCCGGATGAAATCTTCCTTCAGCCGAGGTTGGGGATGAGGTCCGGCTCCCGTGAGAGTCCGGATGGAGTCTTCCCGTAGCCGGAGTCGGAGACGAGGTCCGGCTCCCGTAGGAGCCGGGGCGAGGTCTACCTACACTCAAAGTCAGGGGCGAAGTCCGGCTCCCTTAGGAGTTCGAACGGAGTTTACCAGCAGTCAAAGTCGAGGGCGGAGTCCGGCTCCCGTAGGAGTCTGGGCGAAGCCTTCCAGTAGTTGAGGTCGGGGATGGAGCCCGACTCTCGTAGGAGTCCGGGCGGAGTCTGCTTGCAGTCAGAGTTGTGGGTGGAGTCCGGCTCCCGTAGGAGTCCAAACAAGGTCTGTCTGCAGCCGGAGTCGGGGACGAGGCCCAGCTCCCGTAGGGGTCCGGGCGGAGTCTTCCTGCAATTAAAGTCAGGGGCGAAGTCCGGCTCCCGTAGGAGTCCGGGCGAAGTCCGGCTCCCGTAGGAGTCCGGACGAAGCTTACCAGTAGTTGAAGTTGGTGATGGAGCCCGGCTCTCGTAGGAGTCCGGGCGGAGTCTACTTGGCAGTTGGAGTTGTGGGCGGGGTCCGACTCCCGTAGGAGTCCGGACGAGGTCTGTCTGCAGCCGGAGTCAGGGGATGAGGCCCGACTCTCGTAGGGGTCCGGGCTGAGTCTTCCTGCAATTAAAGTCAGGGGCGAAGTCTGGCTCCCGTAGGAGTCCGGACAAAGCTTACCAGCAGTTGAAGTTGGTGACGGAGCCCGGCTCCCGTAGGAGTCTGGGCGGAGTCCACTTGGCAGTTGGAGTTGTGGGCGGAGTCCGGCTCCCGTAGGAGTCCGGACGAGGTCTGTCTGCAGCCGGAGTCGGAGGAGACTCGCGAGGGTTAATCCCGTTGAGAACTTCGACTGAGGGTATTTTATACCCAACAAAAGGGATGAATTATATGGTAACCATACGCCAATAGGTTCTAGAATGTTGCTTTGTAAGTTTTAGCCTATCCGGACATTAGATTCCATTACTAGATGGTTACATCGATTAGTATAAAAAATTATTTCTATGCTATCGGTTTAGAGTCGAACCTATGGGGTCACACATATTAGAAGATTAGGTTAGATCTGATGGTTGAAGAGTCCAATTGGATTGTGACTCTGGTGAAGAGTCCCATTAAGATTGAAACTCTGGAAGAGAGTCCTACTGGACTGGGACTCTACTATTAATAAAAAATTAATTAGTAATGAGATTACTAATTGATTCAATTTGATTGAGTAAAGAGCTTTGGATCAATTCTAATTGAATTAGATTCAGTTTGACTTAGATTGGGTTTGATTTGGTCAAGCCTGATTACAAGAAAAATTTAATCCTGATTTGATTAGGACTTAAACTCAGCTAATTTCTAATTGGATTAAGAATTTATTGAGATGATTGAGCTCCTAATTAGATTAGATTCATTTCTATTAATGGGTTCAAATCAGATTTGATTTGGTTTAGAAGTAATTTGGAAATGAAGAGTCCCAGTCGGTAGGAACTCTATCCTCATCTCTTGCACCACCCTGGACCCATGCCTTTATTCTCAATGCCAAAATAGTTTTGGCAAGAGATTTTTGGTGTGAAGAATGTGAGCCTATTAATGGTGGGCTGCAAAGCATGGTGAGTCATGATCTTATCTTCTGCCTTATTCGAATGTGATCCGAATTAGAGATAAGGTGATAAGAAGAAAAGGGATTTTTCAAGTTTGGAAAGAAGGGAGGTGCCAATTAATTTTTTCCTAAAATTTTATGAAGAGTTTTTGGGCATGTGAGATCCTGATCTCCTTCCCCACACCAACTCTCATTTATGAAATTTTTGGGATGCCCAAAAGGTGTTTGGTGTGGACTCTATTGGTGCCCTCCTCTTGACCCAAACCCTAATCCCTTGCCTACAAAAAGGGGGCTCCAATAGTGGATGCCCCATCTTAAGTTTCCTTACTGATTTTTATTTTTCTCCAGAGCTCTCCCTCTTCCTCTCTTCCATCTCTAGGTCTTCTTCTCTTTTGGAGCATCCAAGATTTTTGAAGAAGAAGGGAGACATCAGCCTTGAAAATCCTTGCAAGCTAGCACTTCCAAAGAGCCTGAACTGCGTCTGTCTTCATGTGGACGTTCTATTGAGGTCGAACGACTTTGTGTGGCTGCAAGCAACCTGAAGGAGCACCTATCCTAGTGTTGGACCAGTAAAGATCAAGAGTTTTCAGTTCGGCAATGGTTTATGAACTTGATTGATTGTTTTTGATAGATCTAATGGTTAGATCTAGATCGCAGCATCGATTAGATTGATGCAAATTTTTTTTTTTTTCAAATCTTATGTGCATGTTAAATCATATTATAGGTCTTGACATAGTAATCTAGATTAAATCTTATGTATATAAAATAAATTAAATTATTTAATCTAATAGTTTCACTGCATAAAAGTTTAAAATTGCATGCATAGCACTACCGTATGTTTTCTTCATCTAAGTCCTTGCAAGCAAGGACAGACATAAAATGATGGAGGCCGAATACAACCTTTGTCTCAACCTCTGAATCATTGGAGGAAGATTTATGGACTCGAGGAGAGGATTCAGATGACCAATTCCCCACAGAAGCTTCAGATTGACTCATTCTCGACAAAAAAGAAGCAAAGAAGAAAAGACTAGTGAAACGAAAAACATGCTAAGGGGTTGAAGTTTGTAGCTAATCTATAAGTCAGGGAAGGTCGAAGTGGATTTAGGAGCTCACCGAATAGGTGGAGATCGAATCTCAAGAAAATACCAATCTTACCAAGGTCGGGTTGCTGGAGGAACTACCAGAGCTAGCTTAAGTCTACTGGAGTTTGGTCAGAAATCGCAAGAGCCAAAAATATGAAGCCAATTCTATAAGTTTCAAGAATACCAGATTTATAGGAGGTCAGACAGCCCTGATCAAGTGATGGTTTGTCTGGCCTCCTCAGATTTTTTTTTGCCATGTGGCAGCTTGGCATTGGTCAAACTAAGCTCCCACAGATCGCCATGATTAGATGCTTGGATTGGGGTGATAGTTTGTCTGACCATCCTAGATTGCGCCATGTGTCACCCTAGAGTTACCTTGCTAGTTAATCTCTCGAGATGCATTAATTTCAAGGATTTAGCTCGATTGGCGATGTGACCTCGATCATACAGGCATTGATACTCCCTTCATCCAATCTTAAAACAAGCTCTGATTCAGAAGTGGAGGAAATTGATGTAGAGAAGATTCCCTCTAACTTTGGTGCATGCCAAGGAGGGTCCAGCTTAGGTGGTCGACCTATTCACCTCAGCTACCATGGCCTGATGCAGCAAACCCATCAGTCCACGACACCCGATGTCCATTGCTATCGAGATCAATATCAAATAGTAACAGTGCAGATAAGGTGCCTGAAACCGTCAAATGATAACTCACTCCAACCACGTGTTGCATGCAAGGCGCAACCAGTACTTGTGCGATCCTCATGAATATGACCGTCGCTTACTACAGGAGTGGCCATTGGGCTCCCCTATAAATAGAGGAAGGCAGGGCACTCTCAGATGAGTCTATTGAGCCCCTTAAGCTCCCTTTGTTCTCATTCTCTCCCACTTTCTCTTTTCCATAATTTATTAATCTCCAACTGACTTGAGCATCAAAGGGTCCCTATCAAAAATCCAATAAGAAAAAGACTACTTTTATAGATCCATCCTTTTCCTTGGGAGTTCAACCACTCAGCCAACCCTAATTCTCTTTGACCACACCAACCTCATCCTCATATCGGAGATCAATAGCAACAGTAGGCTTACAATATCAGTTAGCTTAAGAAATGATGAAGTGTCATCTTTATCTTGTTGTGAAAATCAGGTACCACTCTGATACCAATTATTGTGAAAATCTAGTACTGCTTCGATACCAGCCATGGACCGATCTCTTGTGTGAAAATCTGAGTGTTAATCCAGCAAATCAGAGAAGAGACAAAGAGAAGCATGGAAGCTTGATTGGATGGCGGATGGGGGCAGCAAGGCTACCTTCTTCCTTGACGTGCAACCCTAGGTGGAGACTAAGGATGTGAGAGAGAGAGAGAGAGAGAGAGGCTGCTAGGATTTTTAGGAGAAAAAGCTCTGTTATTCATTCCCTCTTATCCTTGGTATTACAAGATCTGTATATATACCAATTACAATGAGTTAAACAACCTGAGCCCAAAAAACTCTCTAGGCTAACCCATATATGAAGCACTCACTCAAGCCCAAGTCTTGTATGCTCTCATCTTATGGACTGAATCCCAGTCCAAACCTTGAGTTAGCCCCCTTAAGACCTCTCAAATCAGATCTTAAGATATCTAGGATCCAATCTGATGCGTAGTCGTTGATAACACCAAAAATAACTCTACTCACTACGTAGGTAGGATAAGTCGAGATCGTATCCTCAAGGATCTTGGGCTAAGTTGAGATTGTAAAATAAAAGAAAGAAGCGTTGTTTTGATTTAAAAAATAAATTATCTTAAAATTGATGTAATTAGAAAATAAAGAGCTCAGGAGTTTTGAATTAATTTGCACTAGCAGAGTTGTATCTCTTTTTTAATTAAATAGATGCGATTAATCTTAAGAAAAATACCTATCTTTACTCGGCACATCCCGTACCCGTAGATCATGGCGTGTCTCTGGAAAGTACTAGGCAAACAACTTTTATTTTCTCGGCATGCTCTGTACCCATAGATCATGGCGCATCTCTAAAAAGTAAAAGTTGTTCCTAATATTAATCAAACAGGAAAGCATAAATAAAAGCATATGAAAGAGAACAAATAAAGAACTCATGACGATTTAAATAAAAAGCATAATCTTTATTGCATATAAAGAAATACAAGAAAGTTTAGAACAATAAATCTACTCTGTGTCGTTACAAAATTTCTTCTCCACTCTCAAAACTGCTAGCCTAGCTGCTCATGGAGTAGTCCCTTTCTCTTCCTCTATGCAAGGCTCTAGAAGAATTTCTGAGCTCCTCCTCAAATGGGAGTACAAGAGCCTTTTTATAGGTGTTAGGAGGGATAAGTTTTACATAATTTTTCGATGTGGGACTAAAGAAAATACTAAGGACTAAAAGATGAATGGATGAGATGAAAAGATCACAAGCAGATAAAGAAAATACAAATTCTTCCTCTTGAAGTATTTCCAAATATCATATTTTTTCCTTTTAATGAGCATCTATTCATCTGTTCACGTCCGCCAGCAAAAACTCCCCGTGCCCCGCCATGCCGCGCGCCCGCGCACGCCCAATGCCGCGACGCGTTAGCTGTTAGGAAGCGCTTCTTTTTTTTGATTATCAAAAAGAAACTTTTGTTTCTTTGAAATGACGCCTATATCCTTTTTGGATTTCTTGCATAGTATCTTCATTTTCTATAATACCGTATGCATCCTTCTTTTATTTTAATTTTATTTTAAGTCCAATTTTCTTCAAACTTGAGTCTTTTTGATCTATGAATCGGACTCTTTGTATCGGTGATCACCTTTCCTATAAAATATAAAAAGAAGCATCAAATTCTTAATAAATAAAATAAATTAACTATAATTTTTTACTTTAAATGACTTAAATTAAGTGTTTATCACACCTCCCAACTTGAATTTTGCTTGTCTTCGAGTAAAATAGATATATCAGCATTGTATATCGACTCGATCTTGAATAAAAAGTTAGGTTAGGCATTCCAAAAGGTAGATGATACTTGGTTAGACCATCAAAGAAATACTTCATTGGATTATCAATTTGATCCAATTAGTAGCTGAGTATTAACTAAAAAAATTTCAAGAGCTTTTCTTTCACCAACTCCCCACTTTACTCTTTAAATCCTCTAACTTAATGTGAGAGAAGTTTATTATCTTCTTGCAATTTAGTTTCCTTATTATCCATTTTTTTTTAACATTACCCACCTTTTTACGCGAACCACAATACTTACTTAGGCGAAGGGGCCCGGTTACTCAGTAGGAAACCAATATTTTTTTTTTTTAAAAGTAAATTTTAAGAAGAATTTTTGCATATCTCGACCTTTCCACCCAATCTCTCATGAAGTAAATTCTTTATTGAGATCAGTAAGAAGAGGGTTGTAGAATTACTCCTGAAATTTGGTTTAGCCTAAACCCTACCATTCATTGAGTTTTCTTGATAATTTATTCCTCAGTATCTCTAAAATTATCTTGACCATTAATCATTCATTGATTAGGATGCCAAATTGACTCTTAATTAAAATAAAATTTGAATACACAAAACTAATTATTTTTGACCATACTTGAGGATTTGATTAATTCCCCCCCCCAACTGAATCTACATTATCCTCAATGGAGTAGAAAAGCAAAGAAAATAAAAGGAGAGAGTGCACCTGGGATAATTTTACTTCGAAAGTTGAAGATAGCTTCATTGATTAATAGGCTCTTGTTCTAAATTCCTGCAGCGGCAGTAAAGTAAAATATATATATATATATATATATGAAATCATTGGGTTGCCTCCCAACAAGTGCTAAGTTTTACATCTTCAGCCAGACGTCGTATGCAATAAAACCAACAACAGGTGGGCAATGGCTCATACTTGATTGTCTATGGAGGAGTGATTTTATCGTGTGGTGTATCCAACAAGGTGTTAACTTCTTTCATATATCCCTCAAAGTCATACACTCCAAAGTGAGCCAAGCAAGTATCTAAGAGGTCTGGTGCTAGAATTATGGGTGTTGCATCTTCTATAATGTCTTCTAGTGTATCTACTTCGAAGCAACTATCCATTGATGGTCCTTGGGAAGCACCAAACACATTCAGTCTCAGTTTCTTATTCCCAAACGATACGTCTATGACTTCTGTCCTACAATTAATGCATGCATTTGCCGTAGCTAGGAAGGGTCATCCTAAAATAATGAGAATTTGTCTTGGGTTGCTACTTAGTTCCATGTCGAGAACCAGAAAATCAACTGCAAAGTAAAACTCATCTACCTTGACCAAGACATCCTTAAGCATTCCACGTGGTTCCTTAATTGATCTGTCGGCTAATTACAGTGTGACTGATGTGGGTTTCAGTTCTCTGAATCCAAAAAGTTCATACACCAAACTAGATAAAAGATTCACACTTGCCCCTAAGTCCAGAAGAGCTCTTTCAATGTGATAATCTCCTATAACACAAGAAATGATGGGGGCTCCTGGGTCCTTAAGCTTTGGAGGAGTGGCATGCTGGAAGACAGAACTAGACTGTTCAGTGAGGCATACTTTCTTTGGGATTTGTGATCTAGATTTACGTTTTTGGGTGCACAAATCCTTCAAAAATTTGACATAAGTAGGGACCTGTTTGATTGCATCTAGAAGGAGAAGATTGATTTGAACTTGCTTAAACAATTCTAACATCTCATCGAGTTTTCCTCCCTTCTTATCTGTAGGAATAGGGGCTTTCAGGGCATCCGAAAATGGGGCTTTAGGCAAGTAAGATGATTTTGGTGCAGTTGGTTCCTTCTCTATTTTCAAGTCCTCCTTGTTCTTGGGTGATTTGGCTTCGGTTAGAGGTTTAGGATCGGTCTCATTGGTTTTACTAGTGTGTTCAATGACCTTCTCACTTCTCAGAGTCATGATTGATTTGACATGTTCAGAAAAAGCTTCTGGGGTATTAGAGCTCTCAATCACAAATTATCCTCTTGGGTTGCTCTCAGGTTGGTTAGATAATTTTTCTCCTTCCCTCCTACTGAATGCAGTCGCTAGTTGACCTATTTGGGTCTCTAGCTTAGCAATGGATTGTGTGTGGGAGTTAAGGGTCTGAGTGTTGACTTCTAATCGTTCTAGTGCTTTCAAAATTTTTTTCTCAAAAGCTGAGCTGTGACCAGTAGTAGACGGTTGAGGAGCATTTTAAAATTGATGATATGGTCCATACCTATATGTTGGGTCCTGATATTGAGGTCGAGGTGCGGCAGGACCAACCACTGGTTGTGGTCTCTAGAAAAAATTTGGATGGTTTCTCCAGTCGGGGTTATAAGTGCTCGAATATGGATCGTTTCTTGGTCTGCGAGCTTGTTGGACTTGCGCTTGCTGAACCTGCTTGTGCATAAACTCAAAAAATTGAGATGCGACTGGGCATTCACTAACAAAATGGTTCGGACTTGCACATAATGCACAAACTTCTTGGATTGGGTTAGGTGAAATCGGGGATTGTCCAGTACTTAGCAGATGGTCTAATTTTTGGGACAGTTCATCAACCTTACTGTGGATATCCATGATGTTTCCAATCTGATAAATTCCACTTCTTTTTTGTTGAAGCATGGGTTATTCTCTAGAAGTGGCAGACATATAATGTAGGAAATTCTCATTAAGTGTTTCAAAGAGCTGCCAGGCTTCATCTTCACTCTTTAGCATGAATATCCCACCATATGATGCATCAATCATTTGTCAGTGTTTCTCCGATAGACCATCATAAAAATACTGACAAAGTTGCCATTTAGGGACAGCATGGTGTGGATATTTACGAATGAGATCCCTTAACCTTTCCCATGTCTCATGAAAAAGTTCACCCTCCAATTAGGAAAAACTAGTGATAGCTTTTCTAATTTGATTTATTTTTTCAATTGGAAAGTATTTCTTGAGAAATTCTCTCTGAAGATGTTTCCAAGTTAAAATGGTTATAGAGTTTAAGGAGTTTAACCAATGTTCTTAAGTGAGAAAAGGAACAGTTTCAACCTAAGGGCATCATCAGAGAAGTTTTGGATTTTTACTGTGGAACAAATTTCAAGAAATTCATCCAAGTATTTGTATGGGTCCTCGTTACTAAGTCCATAGAATGATGGCAACATTTGAATAATGCTAGACTTAATCTCATATTGGGTAGCTTCTACTGGAGGTGCTTGAATGCATGGAGAGTAGGTATACGAGGATGGAGTAAAATATTCTCTCAATGAGCATGGAGGATTAGCCTCATCAGGTGCAGCCATGTTTCTAACTCGGATAGTCCTAAGAGTCTTTTCTAATTCTTCGTCTAATGGTTGCAAGTCAGGTTTTAGTGATCATTGACCTAACATGCAACTAAAAGGTCTATGTAGGACTATCCTAGTCTGTTAAGAATTTTTTTTTTTTATTAAGAGGAGAAGAGAAGAGAGAAAAGAGTTCTAAAGAAGAGATCCTAAGAAGTCCTAAAACTAATAGAAGAATTAGTTGTGGTTAGATTTTAATTACAATCAAGTTAGCATGTAGTGGACTCTCTATCCTAAAGTTATCCTAGTTCTAGACAGCTCCTAACTGTAGTTAGCCTTCAAGCCCTCTAAGTCGGAGCTTGACCAACCAACTGGTCAAGTAAGTGTAAGGTTGGTGAGAGTCCCCCCGTTGCTTTTCTTAGACACCAATTAAATTGGCTAGGTCAGCGAACGGAACCAATTAAAAACCACCTTCCTTCGGGCCCAGTCATCCCGCAAACCACTTGCCTAGACACCAGCTAGCTGACCAAGTCTAACCTGGTTCAACTCTCAGGGTCACTTGTCCTAATGAGCTCGAAATCCTTAGGGGTCAACGTCTAATTAATTTTAGATTAAGGTCTAGGTTATGCAAATGCAAGGAAGTGATTTGTGGGCCAAGGGTGATCAAATCCCCACCTTATCTTAGTTAATGGGTTGCGCCCTTAAAGTTAATTATGGAGATGCAATGCAAAGAAATAAGATGTCCAATCAAGTTAGAAATTTTTATATTTGAGGTTACGCTATTTTAGTTAAGTGTTATGAAATATCAGTGACTTTTTTTTTTAATTCAACCGTGCCAAGATCCCCGGCAACGGTGCCAAAATTTGATGCGTAGTCGTTGATAGCACCAAAAATAACTCTACTCACTACATAGGTAGGATGAGTCGAGATCATATCCTCAGGGACCTTGGGCTAAGTTGAGATTGCAAAATAAAAGAAAGAAGCATTGTTTTGATTTAGAAAATAAATTATCTTAAAATTGATATAATTAGAAAATAAAGAGCTCGAGAGTTTTGAATTAATTTGCACTAGCAGAGTTGTATCTCTTTTTTAATTAAATAGATGTGATTAATCTTAGAAAAAATACCTATCTTTCCTCCGCACACCCTGTATCCGTAGATCACGTCATGTCTCCAGAAAGTACTAGGTAAACAACTTTTCTTTCCTCGACACGCCCCGTACCCGTAGATCATGGCGCATCTCCGAAAAGTAAAAATTGTTCCTAATATTAATCTAACAGGAAAGCATAAATAAAAGCATATAAAAGAGAGCAAATAAAAAACTCATAACGATTTAAATAAAAAATATAATCTTTATTGCATATAAAGAAATACAAGAAAGTTTGGAACAATAAACCCACTCTGTGTCGTTACAAAATTTTTTCTCCACTCCCGAAACTGCTAGCCTAGCTGCTCATGGAGTAGTCCCTTTCTTTTCCTCTATGCATGGCTCTAGAAGAATTTCTGGGCTCCTCCTCAAATGGGAGTACAAGAGCCTTTTTATAGGTGTTAGGAGGGATAAGTTTTACATGATTTTCCAATGTGGGACTAAAAAAAATACTAAGGACTAAAAGATGAATGGATGAGATGGAAAGATCACAAGCAGATAAAGAAAATACAAATTCTTCCTCTGAAAGTATTTCCAAATATCATATTTTTTTCTTTTAATGAGCATCTGTTCGTCTATTCGCGTCCGTCAGCAAAAACTCCCCATGCCCCGCCATGCCACGCGCCCGCGCTTGCCCGCGCCCGTGCACGCCCGATGCCGCGCACGCGTTAGCTGTTAGGAAGCGCTCCCTTTTTTTGATTACCAAAAAGAAACTTTTGTTTCTTTAAAATGATGCCTATATCCTTTTTGGATTCCTTGCATAGTATCTTCATTTTCTATAATACTGTATGCATCCTTCTTTTATTTTAATTTTGTTTTAAGTCCAATTTTCTTCAAACTTGAGTCTTTTTGATCTATGAATCGGACTATTTGTATCAGCGATCATCTTTCCTATAAAACATAAAAAGAAGTATCAAATTTTTAATAAATAAAATAAATTAACTATAATTTTCTGCTTTAAATGACTTAAATTAAGTGTTTATCAAAATTCGACCCTAGATCCAAACAAAAATTTCATCTCACTATCTGCACGCACCTGAGTCGACTCAGACTAGGACTGAATCGACTCATCTAAAATCTAGTTGACTCAGATTCAGACTGGTACTGAGTTGACTAACCTGTGTGCCATCCATAGTTTTTCTGAGACTCTGTCTTTCTATTTGGCCCCCTCCTTTGAGACATAGTCTCAGAGTGGGTCGACTATGTCTCAAAGGAGGAGGCTAAATAGAAAGACAGGATCTTAGAGAAACTATGGATGGCACGTAGGTTAGTCGACTCAGTGCTAATCTAAATCGACTAGGTTTCAGGTGAGTTGACTTAGTCTCAGTTTAAGTCGGCTCAAACATGTGTAGACAGTGAGATGAGATTTCTATTTAGATCTAGGATCGGGTTTGATCTTAGATCTCTTAAGACCTAGTTTGAGAGGTCTTAAGGGGGCTAACTCAAGATTTGAATTTTTATTAAGTCTGTGGGATAAGAGCACATAAGACTTAGGCTTGGGTGAGTGCTTTCATGTATGAGTTAGGCTAAAAAAAATTTTAGACTTAAGTTGTTTAACTCATTGTAATTGGTATATAGACAGATTTTGTAATATCAAGGATAAAAAAGAATAACTAACAAAGGTTTTTCTCCTGAAAATCCTAGGCGCACCCTCTTATCCTTGGTATTACAAGATGTCTCTTCTTTTCTAGATAGAGTGTACCATTTTGTGAATTAAGATAAACAATAGAGGACTTCTAGGAATCCAATACTACAACAAGCATCTAACATAAGGCAATTCTATTAAAAAAAATTTAATTTGAAAATTTTCATGACTCAACTACTTGGCAGCCAATCTTCATGCAAAAGGCAACATTTTGAGAAGAGAGAGCAGAACTCAATAATGGCCTCTGATAAGTAATTTACATTTACTATAGGTACACACCCATCCATTGGAAGAGTTTTCATGGTGGCATACCATTCCCTCCTCTCATTTCAACAGCAATGTTTTGAAGTTTCTAGGTACATTGTGTGATATGTTCAGTGGATACAATATCCAGCCCAAAACCCTATCAGCTCCAACTAATAGAAAAAACAACAAAAAAATAGAGAAGACTCTCATTAGGAGTCTTCTCTCAGTGGACTCCTGATTGGAGTCGATGAACGACTTTGAAGAGAAGTCCAACTCCTTCCCCCTTCATCTCTATTTAAAGGGATGAAGTCCCTTATGAAACCCCCATCATTGGCCGTCGATATTCACTTGAAGAAACATCTCTTTTCTTCTTCCGAACGTCCATCACTAAGTTCATCGAAAATAAAAGGCCAAATTGCTACCGAAAAGTTAGGTAAGAAGTCGGATTTCTTTTTGGTTACTGTCTTTTCCATCTTCCTTATGTTAGAAAATCGGATGGGCAGCATGTGTATATTTCAAAATCTTTTTAAAAATGCAATAGAAAATAAAATGGGTTAAACCCTTTAACCCGACATGCATAAGATCAAATCTAATCCTACCCAAAGTTCAGAAGAAAAACATATATATAATTTGAAATTTAGAGACAAGTATGAGATTCGATCTCTATACCTTAGCACGAGTAGATATTTACCACTTTCGATGATCACAGATTCATAGATGCTTGAGCCACATACATGTCTGGCTTCTACGGATATCCATCAGGATCAATCTCGAATTAATCTCCTTATAGTAGAATTTTCTTTCAAGAAGAATCTTAGCTTTGAGATCTTAGATCAACACTTTGATCTGGACTGTAGGATCAACTCCTTGATCTGCAACCTTCTTCTTCTTCTCTTCGATCTTCACTATAGAAGGACAGCATCTCTACTATTGGCATGTGAAAATATGGGACGCCCAACCCTTAGGCATGGGAAGAGAAGAGAAGGAGGAGAGGAGGCATGGAGAAGGGAGAGAGAGAGAGAGAGAGAGATTTTTTCTCACAAAAATTCTATCACTTAGAAACCCTAGAGACATTCTCTTTATATAGGTACTATCCTAACTCAAAATAGGAATCCAATTATCTTAAAAAGTTATATTCTTATCTCATAAGAATTCTCTATCTTTTTAATCTAATTTATTCTCAATAAAATTAGATATAATTGATAATCAGCCCCTTAAGGTAGGTACAAGAGGTGTCCATGGAATATAAGTCAGGTAGTTGGGGCACCAAGAGGCACCAACTCTTGGCACCCCACATTAGGATTTTGATCAAGAGAGGGGATGTGGCCCCTCTCTCTCTCCTCCACATCATGCCACATAAGAGGGGTGGGCCCCTCTTACAATATCCTTGGATTTGGCAACCCAATTCCTACCAAAATTGAAGGAAGGCGCCACCCATTCTTCCCTTTTATTTCACACACCACTTAGAGATAATTAAGAGATAATAAAGAGATAATATTAGGATAATTATGCCAACTAATTGACTTAATCAAATTCTCTTAGACTCTCAATTAAGAGCCCAATTAAATTCAAATGGATTTTGATTAGGTTCAAGGCTATGGACTTGATTAAATCGAAGTCTCGAGAAGAATTAGGTTTAACCATGTGCTAGCATGGTTCTCATAAACCTAATAGAATTTCAATAAGTCCTAATCCAATTGGAACTTCATAAGCCCAATTGATAAATTCGAGATTAAATCTCTTAATATGTGACCTCATAGGTTCCATTCTATCTGACAGTGAGATATATTGTGATCTCCATCACAATATCATCGAAACTCTTTTTGATAGATTGGAATATTTTCAATTCTATCCTTCGAGGATCATCAATTATCAAGATGACGCTCGATGAGTCTCACAATCCACCAGTGACACCTAGCGGTATGTAGTGACAATTCAGTAGAATGAAAGTATGAATCTTTAGGTGCAGTTATCGTATGATTCAGTCCTTCTATCGTGAGACCCGACTTGATGGAGGTCATAGAGAACTCGTCAAACTCTATCGTTAGTCATATGCAAGATTGACTCGACTCGAGTTTATTTATGAATTCCATGAAAATTTTTTTTCAATATTCACACTTGTTTTGATCAAAGACTTTATAAACTCGGTCTCGTAAATCGCATAGGACTTCACCTTTTCTACCAAGATCGATAGATTCCATCTAGGTGCATCCTACGCTAAATAGCGAACCAAACCTACTGAAGCCAACATACACAGCAAAGATTCGAATGACTAGGGACCAAGAGAACATATAGTCAAACCCAGTAGCCTCACTGCGAATAGCCAATGACACTGCAGGTCAAAGGATCACTCACACCACTGCAGCATCGAGAAGATCACTGATGAATGAGTAGACATCCATGTGGTTCTCGTATTGGTCACGCTCAGTGCAAGTTGTTCTCTAAAAATCATCCACACCTTCACCCCAGTGTCTTTAAACTGCAGACCCGAGACTCATCTACCCAAAAGAGAAGTGAATCGTGCACTGATCTCAAATAGATTGATCACTGTCCTCGATGATAATCCTTTGATCAGGAGCATTTAAAAATTAACTACTAATTAATGTATATCTTAAATTCTTAACACTTTAAGAATATATAAAAATTATTTTTGTTAATTTTTAGGATAAATCATAGACACATAAACATGATTGGAATAGAAAAGGTTCTTTATTGATAATGAAAAGTTACAAGTACAAGTTTTAAGTATTAGAATTACATAACGTGTTAGCCAACAATTAGCTTCTAGAACACAAATCTAATACCTTAGACTTAAATAAAAAATTCATCCGATCGCATCAGATGCCAGGAGGAAAGAATATATTAGTAATTAAAATATTTCATAATATTTATGAAAATTCACCTTGATTAGTAATAAAAAATAATCAAGATTGAAGAAGCTCCTTGATCAATTTGCTTCACGAGATCCAGATGCATGGATCCTCTACTTCACGTGCACACCAAACTATGTAGAAGAGAGAGAT
This sequence comes from Elaeis guineensis, assembly GCF_000442705.2. Taxonomy (NCBI): domain Eukaryota; kingdom Viridiplantae; phylum Streptophyta; class Magnoliopsida; order Arecales; family Arecaceae; genus Elaeis; species Elaeis guineensis. The sequence continues at coordinate 106,571,389 of NC_025998.2, forward strand.
AAACATCTTCTTCAAAGAGAAAGGAGATGAAGCCTCGAGATTTGATTTCAAAGCCTTGGAACAACCCACACGCCACCATGCCAAGGGGAGGAAGAATGCCCAAGAGGAGAGAGAAGCTCAGGGAGAGGTGACGCCTAAGAGAGAGGGGACGCCCACACCAAAAGAGATCTCCATGCTTAAGCCAAGGGTTGATTGCTTATTTCTCTTCTCCACACCCTCTTTAAATAGACAAGAGGTCTTAGATCAAATCAAACTCCTTTACATACTAGAAATAAGGCTCTCCAAGGTTGAATTAAATCTAAACTCGCTAAAGTACAAGGAATCCTAATCTAAGTAGGATAGGTGCCAACTTGCGCCTCCCTTCATTACGTCGCATGCCTAAGGGGAGAGGGCTATTTCCAGCCCTTTTCCAACCACCTTGGTCAGCCCACATGGTAAGAGAATAGCTGAAAAATATGGCTAAGTAGATCAAATTAGATTTGGTTCAGATTTGGATTCAATTCGATCCAAATCAAATCTGATTTAAATCAATTTCGAAAAGACTACTGATCCTAATTCAATTAAGATTCTTATCCACATCTAACTTGATAAATTAACCCAATCAATTCTCAATAAAATTAAGTCTAATTAAATTAGATCTGACCTAAAGTAATGAAGACTCAAGTTGAATCTCTCATAATTACTTGAATCATTGATTTGATTTAATTCATTCCCAGAATCAAATCCACATCTCATGCGTAGTGCTCGCTGGATATAGTCAGTGTTTAATTTTGTATGCTCTATAACTTAATTCTTAATTAAGCTAATCTATATGTTCAATCAAGTCTCATACTTTCAAATTGAATATATAAATATTCGATCAATTTTTTTCTACATTGTTTGACTTTTGTGCATGACTCCATAGGTTAGAACACTAAGTCGATAGCATAGAAACTCTTTTCTATACTAATCGAAGTGATCATCTAGCAATGATATCTGATGTCTGAATAGGTCAAACAATATTCAAAAATCTTGATATATGGTTACCGTATAATTCATCCCTCTGACCCTAATGCTCAAGATGACCTAGGGTTTAACTGTCGACCCTGAAATAGTCATCCACATCATATTTCAATCTTTCAAATCTATCATATGGATTATCTGGTCAAGATTTTACTAAATTGAAATATAGTGATGTATTAACTCTTATAATTTGGAGGAGTCAATCTCATTTTGATCTACACACAGACTTCATAAGTACTTGACTGTACCCAATAGCCTTCTTTCATTGCATTAGAAATGAAGATAGTCTAGTACCTAAGCATAGTGAGTTGCTTGCAAGTCACTATGGTGATCTCAAGTCTGAAGGATACTTATGCCCATACATTTTATGAGCTACTCTTAATAGTAGAGTACTTAATGGATGAGTCACTTATTCAGTGACGATGTACTCCTACATCTCACCTATGTGTCATACCAGTGTCTTCACACTCTTTGATTACAAGGATAATCAATCTATATGGCACACAATGACCTACACTCGATAAACATCATCCTACTATTAATGACATATCATTTGATCACAAACATGTTTAAGAACTATTCGATAAATCCTTCTTTATTGATCATAATATTGTTTTAAGGATTTTATCACAATACAAGAGTTCTAATAATGAAGATGTAGATCTTGTGATAAAAAGTCAAAATTATTTTTGTTCATTGATCAATAATTTATATACAAAATCTAATTATTTACAATAAGCCAATTGACTTTAGGACATAAGTTCTAACAACTCTCACTTGGACTAAAGCCAATTGGGACATTATCTTATACCCATTTTGCACTATGATCATCAAACTCTTTGATCTCAAGAGCTTTAGTGAAGGGGTTGGCCAGATTCTTTTTTTCATCAATCTTTTATAGCTTGATTCACCTCGATCCATGATTTCATGAACAATATGATAGCATCACAGAATGTGTTTCGTTCTATGATGGGATTTGGGCTCTTTTGTTTGTGCTATGGCTCCAGTACTATCACAATATAGTAAAACTAGATCATCAATAGAGGAAACTACTCCAAGTTCAGTGATGAACTTTTTCAACCAAACAGTCTCTTTTGCAGCATCAGATGCCGCAACATATTCCACTTCGATACTGAGTCAGTCACCTTATGTTGCTTGAAACTCTTCCAACAAATCACTCCTCCATTGATGGTAAACACATAGTCCAACATACTTTTGCAGTCATCATGATCTAACTAAAAATTGAAATTAGCATATCCCACAAGTTTCAAGTCACTGTCATCATATATAAGCTACTGGTCCTTAGTATTTCTCAAATACTTAAGAATTATCTTCACAACCTTCCAATGGTTCTCTTCTGGATCAGATTGGTACCTACTCACTATTCCTAGTGAATAGGCTATATCCGATTTCGTACATGTTATGACGTACATGATAGATCCCACCATCGAAGTATATAGAATTCTACTCATACGCTCTCTCTTCTGAGGAGTTATTGGACAATCTTTCTTGGAGAGAAAAATTTTTTGATCTATCGGTAGATTGCTCTTTTTGAAATTCTTCATGCTGAACTATTTCAGCATAATATTGATGTACGTGGATTGGGATAACCCAAGTAACCTTCTAGATCTATCTCTATAGATCTTCATCCCTAGGATGTAGAATGCTTCTTTCAAATCCTTTATGGAGAACTGTAATGATAGCTACAGCTTTACACTTTGCAAAGTTGGGATGTCATTTTCTATTAATAGTATGTCCTCTATATATAGTATAAAAAAAATGACTACAAAATTGTTAATCCACTTGTAGATGCAAGGTTCTTCTCCATTCCTAACGAAGCCATATATTTTGATCATCTTATCAAAATACATATTCTAACTCCTAGATATCTGTTTTAGTCTATAGATGGACCTATTTAGCTTGTATACTTTAGATTCATCTGAGGATGTAAATCCTTCAATTTATATCATAGACACCTCTTCTTTCAGCTTTCCATTAAGGAAGGTGGTTTTGATATTTATTTGCCAGATCTCAAAATCTAAGTGTGCCACTACTGCAAGCATGATCCGGATAGACTTGAGCATTGCCATAGGAAAGAACGTCTCATCATAGTTAATACCATAATGCTGACGGTATCTCTTGACAACTAGATGGACTTTATAGGTCTCTACCTTCTCGTCTGCTCCTCTTTTTCCCTTGAAAATTTATTTATACTCTATGGGTTTAATCCCTTTGAGTGGATCAATCAGTGTCCATACATCATTAATCTCCATGGACTCTATTTTAGATTTCATGGCATCAAGCTATTTTTAAGAGTCGACCCTTTGCATAGCATTCATGTAGGTGATTGAATCCTCGTCGTTCTCATCTAGTTCGACAGGATCATTATCCCGAACTAAAAAATTATAGTATCTGTCTGATTGATGCGGTACTCTATCGGATCTCCTTAATGGCACCTCTACAGACTCTGAATTTGATTCTCCAATCAAATTTGATTCTATATGTACTGATATTTTAACCTCACGAACTTCACTAAGTTCGATTTTAGTGATATTAGTTTCTTTCCTAAGGAACTCTTTTGCTAAAAAGACTGTCCTATTGCTAACGAATTCTTTTTGTTCTTCAGTAAGGTATAAGTAGTATCCTTTAGTTTTCTTTGAGTACCCTACAAATAAGCATTTATCGGACCTAGATTCAAGCTTGTCTATCTTTAAATGCTTGACATAAATTAGACATCTCCAAATTCTAAGGTGTGAGAGCACCGGCTTACATCCTGACCATATCTCATATGGTATTTTATTTTTAGACTTGCTCAGATTAAATATGTAGCATGTAGTTTCAAGAGCATATCTCCAAAAGGAGATGGGTAGAGATGCAAAGCCTATCATGGATCGAACCATATCTAATAGTGTTCGATTCCTTCTTTCTAACATCTCATTATATTGTGGTGTTCCAGGAGGAGTCCATTGTGAGAGAATCTCATTCTATTCTAGATATGTCAAAAAATCACTGGTGAGGTATTCACCTCTTCAGTCTGATCAAAGAGTTTTAATACTCTTTCCAGTCTATTTTTCTACTTTATTACAGAATCATTTGAATATTTCAAATGATTCAGATTTATGTTTCATAAGATAGACATACCCATACCTCGATAGGTCATCAATAAATATAATAAAGTAATAATTGTTAGAAAATGCTATGGTTTCGTACATGTAGTTTAAAAATTTTTCTAAATCTTATACAGTGAAAATAAATAAACTAAAATATTTTTAATTTAAATACATACTAGATCTGATCTAAAAATCATAGCTAAAATTTTGACATGAACATGCTACCACGATCTAAAATCTGAAAAAGAAAACAAACGTTAGCAAAATCAAATCGGAGATCGGATATCCATACCTTGGATCATGCAGATGTTCGAGATTTTGATCGTAGCCATGCATGCATCACGGAGATGCCTGATCAAAGCACCGAGATCATCAGTGTGCTAGCATCTGACAGATCTCATTCTTTAGCCTTGGATCTATATCTCTTCTTCCAGATCTCGAAGAAGAAGATCGTTGCACGAACTCTTTCACACAGATCCGATGGGATCTGAATCAGATCGCCAAGAAGAGAAGAAGAACCTTTTTTCATCACTTCTTCTTTCTCTTTTTCTCTCTTAGATCTGATCTCAATCAGATCTGGGTGTTGGGGATGTAAGGAAGAAAGAAGGAGGAGGCGTTGAGATGATTTTGTCCTAAAGAAGTCGCCCACTTCTTAACTCCAAAAACTCACGCCCCCTTTTAATTTTTGTCGCACCAAAAATTCTTATCCCATGCACAACCTCTTCTTAATGCCCTAAAAAATCAAATCTTATTTGATCTTAGGCATTCAAATCCAAATCAATGGATAGAAGGGTATGGAGATGAAGTTGTGCGGCAAGAAAAGAACTCCCACACAAATTAGTGCACTCCAATTCTTTTCCAAAAATTTTTATCACACAAAAATTTTCTTACATGCCATATCAGATGAGTTTTTATCCTATTTTAAATCAAATTTAAGTAGGAATAAAATTTGAAATAAAGAGAATCCCAGATAAGGTGGTAGTTGGCGCCCCTTCTCCTTCATGGGTGCAAAAAGAAAAAAAAAGGGGTGCGTCTCAATGCGCACCCTTGCCAAGATTGGCACCCCCTCTCCTTCATGGGTGAAAGAAGGAAAAAAAAAGGGTGTGTCTCAATGCGCACCCTTCCCTTTTTGGCATGAAATCTAGAGAGAGTCCTAAAAAATCTGAGCTCTCTGAGTCATGATTCTTCTAGTTCAAGTTAGATCTTAGTCGGATTCAAATCGAGTCGAATTCTAAAGGCTGTCAAGCCAGATCCAATCAAGCTTGAAATCTAAATCTGATTTGGATAATTAAACTTAATTAATATTAAATTAAATTAAATCTAATTAAATTAAATTTAATTTAAATTAATTAAAACTTAATCTATAATTTAATCAGTCTCAATATAATTACAATATTTGCAATTAAGTCCCTGTGCTAACAATTTGTAGCTGCCAAAACTGTAATGATTACAAATTAGCAGTTTTTAAAATTCAAACTATCAATCTGATTGATAATTCGAATATGATCCAAGCCATTGATCAGGTTATCCTTCTTTTATATTTGACCCTTCAGGTTCTATTATGTCTGGTAATAAGACATACCATGATCTCCATCACAGTATCATCGAAATTTTTTTCGATGGGATAGAATGATTTCAACTCACCTCAACAAGGATCGTTGATCCGAAAATGATCTTAGTGAGTTCTCACGATCCACCAGTGACATCTAGCAGTATATAGTGGTAATCTAGTAGAATAGAAAAGATGAACCCTTAGGTACAGTTATCATGTAATACAATTCTTCCATCATGAGTCCCAATTAGATGGAGGTCATGGAGAACTCGTCAAACCCCATCATCAATCATATGCTAGATTGGCTTGACTCGAGTTTATTTATGAATCTCGTGAAAATTCTTTTTCAATATTTACTCTTACTCTGGCCAGAGATTTTTTGAACTCAGTCTTACGAATTGCATAGGATTTCTCCTTTTCTACCAAGATAGATAGATTTTATCTAGGTGCATCCTACTCCAAACAGCGAACCTGAACCTACAATAGCCAACATACACAGCAAAGACTCAAATAGCTAACGACCAAGGAAATGTGCAGTCAAACTAAGTAGCCTCGCTGTGAATAGCCAACACATAGTAGGTCAAAGGACCAGTCAAATCACTGTAGCATCGAGAAAATCACTGACGAGTAAGTAGACATCCAAGTGATTTCTCATGTTGGTTACACTCAATGCAAGTTGTTCTCTAACAACCACCTATACTCTCACCCTAGTATCTCTTCATCGCAGACTCGAGATCCATCTACCCTAAAGGGAGGTGATTCATGCATCGATCTTGAATGGATTGATCACTGTCCTCTATGACAATCCTTCAATCGGAAGTATTTAGAAATTAACCACTAATGATATATATCTCAAATTTTCAATATCTTGAGAATATATAAAATCATCTTTATTAATTTCTAGGACAAATCATGGATACAAATGACATGATTGGTTATAAAGACTACCCATCAAGTACAAAATATATCTTAAAAAAAAATATGTGTCAGCCAAGATTGACTTCTAGAGCATACATCTAATAAACTCTCACTTGCACTAAAGCCAATTAGCCATATACCTAAGCCCCATCTTCTAAAAATAGACTTCGATATTTAGCTAGCTAAGTGACTCGAGCCTACCACATCCTATATGGAGTTTACTCTCTGTATCTCCATGTATTTCTACTTAAGGTAATCGCGTATATCCCTGTTCTATATGCATGAACTTTTGGTAAGACCTTGGCTCCTTAGCGAAGGCTATGGACTATTATCTTTACAGTACAATATCAAAGCATCCAATAGTATGACATCCAGTTCTGCAACTATCACAAGAATCAGAACACATCCTGCACATCTATAACATATTCAGTTTTCATTAGTCAATTGTTTGGAACTCTTCCAACATATCGAACCAATATAACTCAAGAATATATGCTGATATAGATATTCTACCATCAACATTAGTGAATCCTCTCACTATTAACTCTAATCCTTCTTCAAAAATAAGGAATAATCCCTTAGTGCTTCTCAAGTACTCAAAGATATTTTTTACAACAATTTAATACTTTCAACCTGGATTCGACTAATATCTGCTCATGACTTTCATAGTAAAATATACCAAGTCGAGTACATAGCATGACATACATCCATGCTTAAGAGGATAACGGATCCCGCTTGAAGGTTTCAATGCTGAACCCTTTCAGCACCTCTTCTATGTACATGTCTGTAAAAATTAAACATTCTTTTAGGATCTATCTCTATAGACTTTTAATTTTCAGAATGTTTGATCTAGATCTTTGATAAGAAAATTATATATGTAACCACATCCTAACCGATGTCAACATGGGACCCTCCCACTGATCTTTATGTAACTACATGATTCTTCTTTATTTTTGATGAAATCAAACAACAATTCCAACTCCGAGATTTTAGCTTAAATCCATAAATAAATTTTTATAGTGTGATCTCTATCACTGGAAGTGAAATCCATAGGCCACTATAAATAGATACCTTTCAAAGATATCCATTTAGTAAGACTATCTACACATCTAATTCTCAGAGTCGATGTACAACATCACCTTATTGTAGATTTCAAGATCATCCCTATGTTCTCAATCTCCCTCGAAAAATATTTTTTCTTAATCCTTTTTCAGAATACCAAGTACCTTTCAAAAGGATAGGAGATCCTACTAGATCTACGAGATAAAGGAGGTACTATATATACTGGCTCATCTTAAATAGGTTGTACAGATCCTATGACTCGTTGTTCTTTATAAACTCTCTCTTTGAGTTCATCCTCCCACTATTTTTAAGAAAATAGTATGATTGCTTACAATCACATTATGAACTACTGGAAAGAAAAAATGACATCCCAAACTCTTTTAGGATACCCCATAAATGAGCTCTCACAGACCTATCCTCTAATCTGTCCACCATATCATATCTTATGTGGTGTGGTGAAACTAACTTTAGAGGGTACTTAATTTAAATTTTAGAAATTAAATCTTGTTCTTAAAGAGATAATAGTTAAATTAATGATATTCATGATGGATCAGACCATATCTCATACAGTGCCATCACTCTTCACAGATATCCCATTGAGCTGAGGTGTACAAGGAGAATTTCATCATGAAACTATACCATTTTCTTTAGATAATTGATAATTTTTTTTTTCCATTATTTCACTCTGCCATGGCCATGGGCTTTAAGGACTCGATCTTTCGATCATCATAGGACTACTCCACTCATCTACCGAGGTTGATAGATCCCATCTTGGTGCGACCTAGTTCTTACAATGAATATACTACAGCCAACATACACCTCAGGATTCCGAATGGCTAGGAGATCGAGTTATAGTGTAGTCAAACTATAACACACTCAAGGTGAACTGTCGATGCACCTCAGGTTAAAGAACTAGACACACAACTGCAGCATCGAGCTAGTCATTGACGAGAAGGTAGACTTCCTTATGACTGCTCGAGATGGTCACGCTCAGTACTCTCATTCTCAACAAATACCTGTACTCTCGCTTTGGTGTCTCCACACCGTAGACTCAAGACACATCTATCCTAAGGAAGCGATCGTACACCAACCTTCTGGATCGATCACCATCCTCATGATGATCCTATGGTCAGGAGCTGTTTATGAGTTAGTCATGTAAATTCATGCCTTAAATTTTCAACTCTTGAAAATATGAATTGACATTCCTACTAACTCAAAGGATGTATCACAAACACAATGTACACAATGTGATAGAAGAATAATCCATTTATTGATTTATAGTCAAAATTACAAATTTGCCCTTAGATTTGCACAAGAATGTGTCAGCTAATTTGGCATCTAAGGCACTCATCTAACAAACTCCCTCTTGACCTAATGCCAATTGGCTACATATCTAAGTCCCATCTTCTCAAGGTGGGCTTCGATCTTTTGCTAGCCTAATGGCTTTATCAGCGGGTCTGCCACATTATCTATGGAGTCGACTCTCTTAACCTCAATATAATCTTTTTTTGAGGTAATCACGGATCAGATGGAATCGCCACTCGATGTGCTTGAACTTCTGATGAGACCTTAACTCCTTAGCTAGGGCTATGGCACCATTATTGTCGCAGTAAAGAGGGATGACATTCGATGACATCACTCCAAGCTCCGCGGCAAACTTTTTGTACCAGAATGCCTCCTTCATAGCTTTCAATGCAGCAATATATTCTACCTCCATAGTGGAATCAGCAATCACCATCTGCTTGAAACTCTTCCAGCTAACTGCACCACCATTGTAAATGAACAGACTCCCAAATGTCGACTTTCGATCATCTATATCAGATATAAAATCTGAGTCTGTATATCTCTGAATCTGGAGTTCTCCATTCCCAAAGACTAGAAACATATCCTTAGTCCTTCTCAAGTACTTAAGGATACATTTCACAGAAGTCCAGTGCTCTTCGCCTAGATTCGATTGATATCTGCTTGTGACACTTACAGCATGGGCTATATCAGGTCGTGTACATAGCATGACATACATGAGGCTCCCTATTATCGAAGCATAAGAGATTTTGCTCATGCGTTCAATCTCCTCGGGTGTGCTAGGGCACATCTTCTTGGAGAGATGAATGCCATGTCTAAAAGGTACTAAACCTCTTTTGGAGTTTTCTATGCTAAACCTTTTTAGCACATCCTCAATGTACATCTTCTGTGAAAGTTCCAGCATCCTATTTGGTCTATCTCTATAGACCTTAATACCCAGTAGAAAGGATGCCTCTCCTAGATCTTTCATAGAGAACTCCTTAGACAACCATACTTTGACTGAGGTCAATATGGGAATGTCATTTCCAATTAGGAGGATGTCATCTACGTACAATACGAAGAAGACAACTGCACTCCCACTGACCTTTTTGAACATACATGGTTCCTCCTCGTTCTTGATGAAATCAAACATTTTGATCACTTCATTGAAACAAGTATTCCAGCTCCGAGATGCTTGCTTAAGTCCATAAATGGACCTTTGCAACTTGCAGACCTTATGATCATCATCACTGGATGTGAAACCAAGTGAGTGTTCCATATAGATATTTTTCTCAAGATGTCCATTTAAGAACATCATTTTCACATCCATCTGCCATATTTCATAATCAAAATAGGCTACAACAGCAAGCAATGTGTGGATAGATTTTAGCATGGCTACGGGTGAGAAGGTATCCTGATAGTCAATACCTTCGTGCTGACTATAATCTTTCGCTACAAGCCTAGCCTTGAATGTCTCTACATTCCCATCTACACCTATCTTTCTCTTGAACATCTATTTACACCTAATAGGTACAATACCTTCAGGTGGATCTACCAAGGTCCAGACTTAGTTTGAATGTATCGAGTCAATTTCTGATCTCATTGCCTCTAACCATTTCTCGGAGTCGATATCTGATATCGCCTCATCATAGGTCTTGGGGTCATCACCATGAATCCTATTTTTCGTGAGGAACATTTCCTCTACTTTCTTTTGTATGGTACCTAAGTACCTTTCAGGAGGATGAAAAATTCTAGTTGATCTATGAGGTGGAAGAGATTATTTTAGGACTAGTTCTAATTGATTGGGTTCCTCAGGTTCTTTAGCTCGTTGCTCTTGGGAGATATTCTCTTTGAGCTTAATTATTCTTCCGATGCCACTATCTTGAATAAACTATTTTTCAAGAAAAATAACATGTCGATTCACAATCACATTGTGATCTTTCAGAATATAGAAATAGTATCCTAATGACTCTTTAGGATATCCTATGAATCGAGCTCTAAAAGACCTAAACTCTAACTTGTCTGCCTGCTGTCTCTTGACATGAGCCGGACAATCCCAAATTCTGAGATGACTCAGATTTGGCTTCTTACCATGCCATATCTCATACGGTGTGGTAGGAACGATTTTAGAGAGAACCCTATTCAATACATATATTGCTGTCATGAGACAATGTCCTCAAAGAAACTCAGGGAGGTCCGTGAAGCTCATCATAGAATGGACCATATCTAATAGGGTCTGATTTCTCAGTTCTGAAACCTCGTTGAGTTATGGCATTCCGATGAAGTCCATTGAGAGACTATGCCATTGTCCTTAAGATAGTCTAGAAACTCCCGACTAAGGTATTCAGCTCCTCGATCTGATCGAAGAACCTTAATGGGCTTTTCTGTTTGTTTTTCCACTTCATGTCTGAATTTTTTGAACCTTTCAAAGGCTTTAGACTTGTATTTCATTAGAAACACATACCCGTACCTAGACATATCATCGGTAAAGGTAATGAAATAGACATAGTTGTCTATAGCCGACACATCAAAAGGGCCGCACACATCCGTATGTACTAGGGCAAGTAGGTCTGTGGCCCTTTCCCCATATCCCACAAAAGGGAGTTTGATCATTTTGCCTTGAAGGCATGATTCACAAACTGGATATGACTGAAAAGTCAACGGACTCAACAATCTAGATTTCTCCAATTTGTTAACCCTGTCTTCCGCTATATGACCTAGCCTTAGGTGCCACAGATACCTATCATTTAGACTATCTCTAGGCCTTTTAATTCCTATGAAATTCATATTTTGCTCGATATTAAATACAGATACATCAATATGTAGCTGATAGAGATCGTTAATAAGAAAATCATCTGTAACTTTATTATTTTCATAAAATATATTACAATGGTCCTTATGAAAGCTAATCATAAAGTCTTCTTGTGCTAAACATGAAACAGAAATCAAATTCCTGCTTGCTGCAGGCACATAATAACAGTCTCTAATAAATCTAATCCTAACGGTAATCACAGAGGGTAGGTTTCTACGGCCACAGCAGCAACTCTTGCTCTGTTCTCGATGTATAGGATCATCTCCCCATCCCTCAGCCTCCTGCTCTCCTCAAGACCCTGCATAGAAGTATACAAATGAGCACTAGAACCAGAGTCAAGCACCCAACTTGATGCAAAAGAAACCGTAAGATTAGATTCTAAAATGAGCATACCTCCAGAAGGACCATCCTTCTTGTTCTTCAGAGTGGCTAGGTACTGAGGATAGTTTCGCTTCCAATGGCCGTCTGATTGGCAGTGAAAATATTTTCCCTTTTCAGCAGCTTTCTTCTTCGGTTCTGTCTTCTTCTTCTTTCCATCCACCTTCTGCTTCTTCGTAGACTTCTTTTTCTTTTCAAAAGACTTTCTCTTGGAAGAAGTCTGCTCCACAGTAAGAACCGAGCCTTTTGAACCCTTCATAGAAAGCTCAGTCGTAACCAGCATGTTCATTAACTCGGCCAAGGTACACTGCATCTTATGCATATGAAAGTTCATGATGAATTGACCATATACATCAGATAACGACTAAATGATCACATCAATCTGAAAATCCTTGTCTAAGATGATACCGAGCTTCTCAAGCTCCTCAAGGTCCTTGATCATTGTCAAACAATGATCTTGGACTGACTGCCCATCATGCATTTTAGCCTTAAAAAGTCTTTGACAAACTTGATACTTGGCTGCGCGACTTTGTTTACCAAACAACTCTTGTAGGTGAGTCAACATTTGGTGGGTAGTCAAAATGTTCTTATGTTGGCGCTGCAAGTCATCAGACATTGCACCCAACATGTAGTACTTGGCTTTGTTATCGTCATCCATCCACTTTTTCTGAGACGCTCTCTATTCAGCAGTCGGACGTGCTGGCATGGCAGGTGGATCCTGATCCAAGACATGGATCAATTTTTTGAAATCTAGAATAATTCTGTAGTTTCTTAATCAGTCTTTGAAATTAGGTCCAGTCAGTCTGTGGGTGTCTAGTATTTTGGTCAGGAGGTTGGACGCAGACATGTTTCCAGTAGAGAGTCAACAGTTTCTAGTTAGATTTTGTAATCAGACTTAACGAATTTGTTTAAGAGTTTTATTTTTAAATAAATTAGGCTCCCACTATTTTCTCAGATCCCTACACTCTCTTGATAGAGATATGAAAATCTCCGTGATCAGTGATTTTCGGTGGGTGGTGCGGTCTCACCGACTGGCTCACCACCTCACCAAAAAGTTATTGTGATGGGTCAACCAATGAGTGGACAATTCTTATCCAATGATTCTCTAATCATGGTGCACCCAAAATTTGATCTCTAATTCACGAAGCTCATCATGCCCAGAATATTGCTCCAATCCTTAGTTAAGTCAAATCCACCATTTGCATGAACTAGATTCCTGATTGGGTCCCTCACCGTATCCGAAATATTGAGCCCAACCCATCCTTTAATTCGTAGCATCCAATGTCTAATGGACATGGTTGCGTCTTTCCGATGCAACTGAGCCACTGTAACCAGCCGAGAACAATCAACCCCGGGAAGGATCCGCACATCCACAATGGTGGAAGACCTTAGATTTAATATTTTCTTAGGAAGATTTGATTTAGGTCTCATTAAACTTGACTTGACATAGTCATAACAATTATGACTAATCTAGTGGCATGGGTTAGCTCGAATTGTTAGCCACCTCAAATCAGAATCGGATCGACACATATGGCCAGGTAAGTGAGACCATTGGAAGGGATATGTCATTAACTCGACAAGAACGCATTCGAGTCGAGTAGCTCCCAATTAAAAATAAATCGATCGCATCTGCCCAACTTATCTTAGACACCAAATTATCAAATCAGAACTAATTGGATTAGCCTATAATCCAGGCTCTCACTATTGAGCCAAATTAGGTCTTAACTTGATCGAGTCACATCTAAATATGATTCGACCTTGACCCAGACATAATCCTATTAGGCTGGTCAATTATTAGCTTTCAGGATCCCACCTAACCAACTGTTGATTCGGTTTGATCAACCGCTAGACCTAATTGAGCTACCCAAGTCCGAACCCAATTTTATGAAAATGATTTAGATCTGAAATTCTCAATTTTAGATCTAATTTAATTTCATAAGCTTAATTCATTAATTAAATCTTGAGTTCATAAACAAAATATGTAAATAAATCTTAGGGTTTCAGGATCTAGGTTTTGCAAAAAAGTAAATTTTGATTTTTGATTAAGGATGAACGTGCAGCACCCCTACACGCCATAAGAACACCCCATTGAATGGGAGGAGAGGGTCTTAAACCCTACTTTATTCTTATGATCGGATGGCCATGAGGAACACCTTGATCAGAAATATTGATTTAACTACAAAACTAGTTAGATCTAAGTTACATATCACATATATAATTTCAGATCTAACTTATACATGCTTTGCATACATCTCATGTATTAAAATTTGATCTAATTAGTATGCTTTCAGATCTGATACCTCACATGTAACATCTAAAAAATAAAATTTAAATTAAATTATTCAATATAAAATATATTCTAGACAGTTACTAGAATAATTCTACAACTAGTCTAAGCATGCAGCAGATAAATTTTATGAATTAATTAAATTTTATTTTTTATTTTTTGATCTGAACATAATATTTATAATATTAAAAAATTAAAAAATAAATTAGATATAATATATATTTTAATCACATTAAAATATAAAATTTCAAGACTATTCATAGTTCAAACTATTCCTAGTCAAGTGATACATCTCATACATGTTAGATCTGCTTAGATTTAATTTTAAATTTTTTGATTTCAGATATAATCACATCTAATGTGATATCTAAAATTTATTAATATCAGATAAATAAAAATAAAAATTAAATCTAAATTAGATCTAAAATAGAGCCATGACCTGGCTCTGATACCAGTTGAAGAAAAAATCATCTTTTTTCTTGTAGGATCTTCCAGATCTAATGAGATCTGGGATGAAATATTTTTTTAAAAAAATTATCTTACTTTATTTCAGATCTAATATCTATTAGATCTAATTTTTATTATCTAATTTTTAATCTAAAATTAAATCTAAAACTTGAGGATTAGAGAAATACCTCTAGGGTAACTAAATTACTCTGTAGATGATCGCAGCAATGCCCGAGGTTCAAAAATAGCCACATAGTCGTTTGGCCTCTATCGATATCCACTCAAGCATGATCTAGATTTTATTCTCCTTACAAATCTCTACTCCAAAAATTAGATCTGGATCTGATCTGGGAGATCTTCAAAAGATTTTTTAAGTTGGAGCAGCAGCTTCTCAATAAATCCCTGCAGCTTTCTGTTCAGAGAGCCACCATGCCTTGGACAAGCACCAGATGGATGCCCAACTCCTTGGACACGAAGAGGGAAGGGAGAGGAGTAGAGGGGGTATGGAGACATAGAGGAGAATCTCATTTTTGTTGGGTGTTGAGCAGATTCTCTAAACTAGGCGCAGACAGGGTTTAAATAGACTCTGCTACGCCATGCAGTGCCACATCATTCGACCAATCAAAAAATTTTAATTAATTCTAAAAAAATTTTGATTGATGGAGTAATATCATCTGATTATATCAAATAAAAATCTCCTTAATTTTTACCATTGTTGGTGCCAACACTGGATAAGCACTGTGAAATTGGCGCCCCACAGTCGAAGTCGATCAAGGGATCAGAGTCCTCATCTCATGGAACTCTATCCTTATCCACTTGGGGTGCATGCCCAATCTGATCTTGGTGCCCACTTTGAGACCTAATTTAGCAGGTGGACACTCCACAAAAACTCTCCAATAACCTCTTGCCAAGTGGTCTTCAGTTTAAGATTCATAAGTCAACGTTTGACCGATGTCCTAAAATGGAAATGGCAGGTGACAGGAATTGATAGGTGTTGTCTTAAATTTATCTCATGAATTAAGATAAGATTTTTCTAAGCTGAACTAACTCCAGTCAGACTAAGAAAAATCTTCTCAAGGTTCTCTGGGTGAGTCAAATCATATTTGGCTCAGTCGAGATGAAAAAGATTGCACGAGGAGAAAGTTAGGCTCAATCGTGTGCTAGCATGATTTCCTTGAACCTACTTGGATCTAATCCAAATCAATCGAACTGGGCTAGCACAATTGACAACATCCAGACCCTAACTCTTATTTGTGTGATCCAGTTAGGTTCATTTTCATATGGTAATGAGACATGTCATGATCTCATCATCGACATCATTGAAACTCCTTTCGATGGACCAGAACTCTTCTGATTTAGACAATTAGAATAATCGATCATCAAGATCATTCTAATTGCTCCCAAAATCCATCAGTGATACCTAACAGTATATGGTGATAACCCATCAGAAATGAAGATGAACCTCTCGGTGCAGCTACCTGTGTGATTGAGTTCTTCTATCATGAGTCCCAACTGAATTAGGATTAAGGTGAACTCGTCAAACCCAACATCAGTCATATGAATCAATTGATCGATCCAAGTCCGATGTGAAATCCCAATGGAAAACTCTTTTTTATTATTTCACTCTGCCATGGCCATGGGCTTAAGGACTCAATCTTTCGATCATCATAGGACTACTCCTCTTATCTACCGAGGTTGATAGATCCCATCTTGATGCAATCTGGTTCCTACAATGAATATGCTACAACCAACATACACCTCAGGGTTTCGAATGGCTAGGAGATCGAGTTATGGTGTACTCAAACTATAACACACTCAAGGTGAACTATTGATGTGCCTCAAGTTAAAGAACTAGACACACAGCTGCAGCATCGAGCTAGTCATCGACGAGAAGGTAGACTTTCTTATGACTGCTCGAGGTGGTCACGCTCAGTACTCTCATTCTCAACGAATACCTATACTCTCACTCTAGTATCTCCACACCATAGATTCAATACTCATCTACCCTAAGAAAGTGATTATACACCAACCTTCTGGATCGATCACCATCCTCATGATGATCCTATGGTCAGGAGTTGTTTATGAGTTAGTTATGTAAATTCATGCCTTAAATTTTCAACTCTTGAAAATATGAATTAACATTCTTACTAACTCAAAGAATATATCACAAACATAATATACATAATGTGATAGTAAAATAAATCTTTTATTTATTTATAGAATAAATCTGATTAGAAAGATCTTCAAAAGTCTTCCTGAAGTTAGAGCAGCAGCTTGACGAAGAACTCCTGCAGCCTTCCTGTTCAAGGCATCACCACACCTTGATCTTGCACCAGATGGATGCCCAACTCCTTGGGCGTGAAGAGGGGAGGGAGGACTTCAGATGGGATGTGGAGAAGAGGAAAGGGGGTGGCAGCTTTGATGGGTTTGGCACAATCACATGAAACCCTAGGCGCAGACAGGGTTTATATAGACCCTGCTGCACTGCGCAGTGCCACATCATTCGACCAATCAAAAAATTTTAATAAATTTAAAAAAAATTTGATTAGTGGAGTGATGTCATTTGATCATATCAGATAAGAATTCCCACCCTCTCTCCTATGTTGGCGCCATCTTTGGATAAGCACAAGGGAGATGGCGCCCAAGAGTTTATGTTGATCAAGACTCCTCTTGATCTTTATCCACTTGGGGCGCCCTCTTTATCCAATTGGGCTCATACCATAATTTAATTATGGCACCTAATTTGATGTTGATTTGGCATGTGGACACTCCATAAAAATTTTCTAATGAGCTCTTGCCAAGTGGCCTTCAGTTTAAGATCCATATGTCAACATTTGACAGATGTCCTAAAATGAAAATGGCAGGTGATAAGAATTAGCAGGTGTTGTCTTAAATTCATCTCATGAATTAAGATAAAATTTTTTTGAGCTAGACAAGCTTCATTTAGACTGAGAGAAACCTTTTCAAGATTCTCTAGGTGAGTCAAATCACATTTGGCTCAGTCGAGATAGAAATAATTACACGAGGAGAAAGTTAGGCTCAATCGAGTGCTAGCATGATTTCCTTGAACCTAATTGGATCTAATCCAAATCAATTGGACTAGCCCAATTGATGATATCCAGATCCAAACCCTTGTTAGTATGACCTGGTTATGTTCAATTCTGTATGGTAATGAGATATGTCGTGATCTCATCATCGACATCATCGAAACTTCTTTCGATGGACCAGAACTCTTCTAATTCATACAATTAGAATGATCGATCATCAAGATCATTCTAATTGCTCTCAAAATCTATCAGTGACATCTGGTAGTATATGGTGGCAACCCATCAGAACTGAAGACGAACCTCTCGGTGCAGAAATATATTCTGCCTCCATGGTGGAATCAGCAATCACCGTCTGCTTGGAATTCTTTCAGCTAACTGCACCACCATTGCAAATGAACAGACTCCCAGATGTCGACTTTCGATCATCTATATCAGACATAAAATCTGAGTCTGTATATCTCTGAATCTGGAGTTCTCTATTCTCAAAGACTAGAAACATATCCTTAGTCCTTCTCAAGTACTTAAGGATACATTTCACAGAAGTCCAGTGCTCTTCGCCTGGATTTGACTGATATCTACTTGTGACACTCACAGCATGGGCTATATCAGGTCGTGTACATAGCATGACATACATGAGGCTCTCTATTGCCGAAGCATAAGAAATTTTGCTCATGCGTTCAATCTCCTCAGGTGTGCTAGGGCACATCTTCTTGGAGAGATGAATGCCATATCTAAAAGGTACTAAACTTCTTTTGGAGTTTTTCATGCTAAACCTTTTTAGCACCTCCTCTATATACATCTTCTGTGAAAGTCCCAGCATCCTATTTGGTCTATCTCTATAGATCTTAATATCCAGTATAAAGGATGCCTCTCCTAGATCTTTCATAGGGAACTCCTTAGACAACCATACTTTGACTCAGGTCAACATGAGAATGTCATTCCCAATTAGGAGGATGTCATCTACGTACAATACGAGGAAGACAACTATGCTCTCACTGACCTTTTTGAACACACATGGTTCCTCCTCGTTCTTGATGAAACCAAATATTTTGATCACATCATTGAAACGAGTATTTCAGCTCCGAGATGCTTGCTTAAGTCTATAAATGGATCTTTGCAACTTGCAGACCTTGTGATCATCATCACTGGATGTAAAATCAAGTGGCTATTCCATATAGATATCTTCCTCAAGATATCCATTTAGGAATGCCATTTTTATGTCCATCTGCCATATTTCATAATCGAAATAGGCTATAACAGCAAGCAATGTGCGGATGAATTTTAGCATGGCTACGGACGAGAAGGTATCCTGATAGTCAATACCTTCACGCTGACTATAACCTTTCGTTACGAGCCGAGCCTTGAATGTCTCTACATTCTTATCTGCACCTATCTTTCTCTTGAAGATCTATTTACACCCAATAGATACAATACCTTCAGGTGGATCTACCAAGGTTCAGACTTGGTTTGAGTGCATCGAGTTAATTTCTGATTTCATTGCCTCTAACCATTTCTCGGAGTCGATATCTGATATCGCCTCATCATAGGTCTTGGGATCATCACCATGAGCCCCATTTCCCATGAGGAATATTTTCTCTATATCCTCTTGTATGGTACCTAAGTACCTTTCAGAAGGACGAAAAACCCTAGTCGATTTACGAGGTGGAAGAGGTTGTGTTAGGACTGGTTCTAATTGATTTGGTTCTTCGGATTCTTTAGCTCGTTGCTCTTGGGAGACATTCTCCTTGAGCTTAATTATTTTTTCGATGCCAGCGTCTTGAATAAACTATTTTTCAAGAAAAATAGCATTTCGACTCACAATCACATTGTGGTCTTCCGAAATATAGAAATAGTATCCTAATGACTCTTTAGGATATCCTATGAATCGAGCTCTAAAAGATCTGAACTCTAATTTGTCCGTCTGCTGTCTCTTGACATGAGCCAGACAACCTCAAATTCTGAGATGATTCAGATTTGGCTTCTTACCATGCCATATCCCATATGGTGTGGTAGGAATGATTTTAGATGGAACCCTATTCAATACATATATTACTGTCATGAGACAATGTCCCCAAAGAAACTCAAGAAGGTCTTTGAAGCTCATCATGGAATAGACCATATCTAATAGGGTTTGATTTCTCCGTTCTGAAACCCCGTTGAGTTGTGGCGTTCCAGGTGGAGTCTATTGAGAGACTATGCCATTGTCCTTAAGATAGTCTAGAAACTCCCGACTAAGATATTCACCTCCTCAATTTGATCGAAAAACTTTAATGGGCTTTCCTATTTGTTTTTCTACTTCATGTCTGAATTCTTTGAACCTTTCAAAGGCTTCAGACTTGTGTTTCACTAGAAACACATATCCGTACCTAGATATATTATCGATAAAGGTAATGAAGTAGACATAGTTGCCTCTAGCCGGCACATCAAAAGGGCCGCACACATCCGTATGTACTAGGGCAAGTAGGTCTGTGGCCCTTTTCCCATGTCCCACAAAAGGGAGTTTGGTCATTTTGCCTTGAAGGCATGATTCACAAACTGGATATGACTCAAAAGTCAACGGACTCAACAGCCTGAATTTCTCTAATTTATTAACTCTGTCTTCCGCTATATGACCTAGCCTTATGTGCCACAGATATCTATCATTTAGACTATCTCTAGGCCTTTTAATTCCTATGGCATTCACATTTTACTCGATATTAAATATAGATACATCAATATGTAGCTGATAGAGACCGTTAATAAGAAAACCATCTGTAACTTTATTATTTTCATAAAATATGTTACAATGGTCCTTATGAGAGCTAATCACATAGCCTTCTTGTGCTAAACATGAAACAGAAATCAAATTTCTGCTTGCTGCAGGCACATAATAACAGTCTCTAAGAAATAAATTTAATCCTAATGGTAATCGCAGAGGATAGGTTTCCACGGCCACAGCAGCAACTCTTGCTACGTTTTCGACGTGTAGGATCATCTCCCCATCCCTCAGCCTCTTGCTCTCCTCAAGATCCTGCATAGAAGAACACAAATGAGCACTAGAACCAGAGTAAAGCATCCAACTGGATGTAGAAGAAATCGTAAGATTAGATTCTAAAATGAGCATACCTCCAGAAGGACCATCCTTCTTGTTCTTCAGGGTGGTCAGATATTGAGGACAATTCTGCTTCCAATGGCTGTCTGATTGGCAATGAAAATATTTTCTCTTTTTAGCAGCCTTCTTCTTCGGTTCTGTCTTCTTCTTCTTCCCATCCACCTTCTGCTTCTTCACAGACTTCTTTTTCTTTTCAAAAGATTTTCTCTTGAAAGAAGTCCGCTCCATAGTAAGAACTGGGCCTTTTGAATCTTTCACAGAAAGCTCAGTCATAACCAGCATGTTCATTAACTCAGCCAAGGTACACTGCATCTTATGCATATGGAAGTTCATGATGAACTGACCATATGCATCGGACAAGGACTGAAGGATCACATCAATCTGAAAATCCTTGTCTAAGACGATATCGAGCTTCTCAAGCTCCTCAAGGTCCTTGATCATTATCAAACAATGATCTTGGACTGACTGCCCATCATGCATTTTAGCCTTAAAAAGTCTTTGACATACTTGATACTTGGCTGTGCGACTTTGTTCACCAAACAACTCTTGTAGGTAAGCCAACATTTGGCGGGTAGTCAAAATATTCTCATGTTGGCGCTGCAAGTCATCAGACATTGTACCCAACATGTAGTACCTTGCTTTGTTATCATCATCCATCCACTTTTTCAGAGACGCTCTCTGTTCAGCAGTCGGACGTGCTGGCATGGCAGGTGGATCCTGATCCAAGATATGGGTCAATTTTTTGAAATCCAGAATAATTCTGTAGTTCCTTAACCAGTCCTTGAAATTGGATCCAGTCAGTCTATGGGTGTCTAGTATTTTGGTCAGGGGGTTAGATGTAGACATATTTTCTGTAGAGAGTCAACAGTTTCTAGTTAGATTTTGTAATCAGACTTAATCAATTTATTTAGGAGTTTCATTTTTAAACAAATTAGGCTCTCACTATTTTCTCAGATCCCTACACTCCTTTGGTAGAGATGTGAAAATCCCGTGATCAGTGATTTCTAGTAGGTGGTGCGATCTCACCGACTAGCTCACCACCTCACCTAACAGTTATTGGTGATGGGTCAATCGATGAGTGGACAACTCTTGTCCAATGATTCTCTAATCATGGTGCATCCAAAATTTGGTCTCTAATTTATGAAGCTCACCGTACCCAGAATATTGCTTCAATCCTTAGTTAAGTCAAACCCACCATTTGCACGAACTAGATTTCTGATTGGATCCCTCACCGTATCCAGAATATTGAGCCCAACCCATCCTCTAATTCATAGCATCCAATGCCTAATGGACATGGTTGCGTCTTTCCGGTGCAACCGAGCCACTGTAACCAGCCGAGAACAATCAACCCCGAGAAGGGCCCGCACATCCACAATAGTGGAAGATCTTAGACTTAATATTTTCTTAGAAAGATTTGATTTAGATCTCATTAAACTTGACTTGATATAGTCATAACAATTATGACTAACCTAGTGGCATGGGTTAGCTCGAATTGTTAGCCATCTCAAATTAGAATTGGGTCGACACATATGGCCAGATAAGTGAGACCGGTGGAAGGGATATGCCATTAACTCGACAAGAACGCATTCGAGTCGAGTAGCTCCCAATTAAAAATCAGTCGGTTGCATCTGCCCAACTTACTTTAGACACCAAATTGTCGAACCAGAACTAATTGGGTTAGCCTACAATCCAGGCTCTAACCATTGAGCCAAATTAGGTCTTAACTTGATCGAGTCACATCTAAATATGATTCGACCTTGACCCAGATATAATTCTATTAGGCTGGTCAATTATTAGTTTTCATGATCTCACCTAACCAACTGTTGATTCGGTTTGATCAACCGCTAGACCTAATTGAGCTACCCAAGCCCAAACCCAATTTTATGAAAATGACTTAGATCTGAAATTCTCAATTTTAGACCTAATTTAATTTCATAAGCTTAATTCATTAATTAAGTCTTGGGTTCATAAATAAAATATGTAAAATAAATCCTAGGGTTTCAGGATCTAGAGTTTTGCAGAAAAGTAAGTTTTAATTTCTGATTAAGGATGAACGCGCAGCACCCCTACACGTCATAAGAACATCCCATTGAATGGGAGGAGAGGGCCTTTAAACCCTACTTTATTCTTATGACCGGATGGCCATGAGGAACATTTTAATCAGAAATATAAATTTAACTACAAAACTAGTTAGATCTAAATTTACATATCACATATACAATTTAAGATCTAACTATTACATATTTTGCATACATCTCATGTATCAAAAATTGATCTAATTAATATGCTTTCAGATTTAATACATCACATATAATATCTAAAAAATAAAATTTAAATTAAACTATTCAACATAAAATTTATTCTAGACAGTTACTAGAACAATTCTAAAACTAATCTAGGCATGCAACAGATCAATCTTATATATTATCCAAATTTTTATTTTTATTTTTGATTTGAATATATAATATTTATATCATCAAAATTAGAGAATAAATTAGATCTAAATTATATTTTAATCTTATTAAAATATAAACTTACAAGACTATTCATAGATCAAACTATTCCTAGTCTAGTCATGCATTTCATGCATGTTAGATCTTCTCAGATTTAATTTTAAATATTTTGATTTTAGATCCTATCATATCTGATGTGATATCTATTTTTTAATATTAGATAAATTAAAATTAAAATTAGATCTAAATTAGATCTGAAACTGAGCGATCAACCTGGCTCTGATACTAGTTGAAGGAAAAACTGTCTTTTTCCTTGTAGGATCTTCCAGATTTCATCAAATCTAGAGCGAAATAATTTTAAAAAAAAAATTTATCCTACATTTATTTTAGATCTAAATCTTTAGACCTAATTTTATTATCTAATATTAATTCAAAAATAAATCTAAAAGCATGAAAAAATATGAAATACCTCAAGGGTAATCTGATTACCCTGTAGATGATCGCAGCAAGCCTGAGATTCTGATTTAGCCATGCAATCGTCTGGCCTCTACCAGTATCCACTTAGACAAGATCTAGATCATATTCTCCTCATAAATCTTTGCTCCAAAAATCAAAACTAAATCTGATTAGAAAGATCTTCAAAAGTCTTCCTGAAGTTAGAGCAGCAGCTTGTCAAAGAACTTCTGTAGCCTTCCTGTTCAAGGCATCACCACACCTTGATCTTGCACCAGATGGATGCCCAACTCCTTGGGCATGAAGAGGGGAGGGAGCACTTCAGATGGGATGTGGAGAAGAGGAAAGGGGGTGGCAGCTTTGATGGGTTTGGCACAATCACATGAAACTCTAGGTGTAGATAGGGTTTATATAAACCCTGCTGCGCTGCGCAGTGCCACATCATTCGACCAATCAAAAAATTTTAATAAATCTAAAAAAAATTTGATTGGTGGAGTGATGTCATTTGATCACATCAGATAAAAACCTCTACTCTCTCTCCTATGTTGGCACCATCTTTGGATAAGCACAAGGGAGATGGCGCCCAAGAGTTTTTGTTGATCAAGACTCCTCTTGATCTTTATCCACTTGGGGTGCCCTCTTTATCCAATTGGGCTCACGCCATAATTTAATTATGGCACCTAATTTGATGCTGATTTGGTATGTGGACACTCTATAAAAATCTTCCAATAAGCTCTTGCCAAGTGGCCTTCAGTTTAAGACCCATATGTCAACATTTGACAGATGTCCTAAAATGAAAATGGCAGGTGACAGGAATTAGCAGGTGTTGTCTTAAATTCATCTCATAAATTAAGACAAGACTTTTTTGAGCTAGACAAGCTTCATTTAGACTGAGAGAAACCTTCTCAAGATTCTTTGGGTGAGTCAAATCACATTTAGCTCAGTCGAGATAGAAAAAATTACACGAGGAGAAAGTTAGGCTCAATCGAGTGCTAGCACGATTTTTTTGAACCTAATTGGATCTAATCCAAATCAATTGAGCTAACCCACTTGATCACATCTAGATCCTAACCCTTATTAGTGTGATCTGATTAGGTTCAATTCTGTGTAGTAATGAGACATGTCGTGATCTCATCATCAACATCATCGAAACTCCTTTCGATGGACCAGAACTCTTCTGATTCATACAATTAGAATGATCGATCATCAAGATCATTCTAATTGCTCTCAAAATCTACCAGTGACATCTAGCAGTATATGGTGGCAACTCATCAAAACTGAAGATGAACCTCTCGGTGCAGCTACCTGTGTGATTGAGTTCCTTAATCATGAGTCCCGACTGAATTAGGGTTAAGGTAAACTCGTCAAACCCAACATCAGTCATATGAGTTAATCGATCGATCCGAGTCTGATGTGAAATTCCAATAAAAATTTTTTTTCTATTATTTCACTCTGCCATGGCCATGGGCTTAAGGACTCGATCTTTCGATCATCATAGGACTACTCCTCTCA
This sequence comes from Elaeis guineensis, assembly GCF_000442705.2. NCBI lineage: Eukaryota > Viridiplantae > Streptophyta > Magnoliopsida > Arecales > Arecaceae > Elaeis > Elaeis guineensis. The sequence goes on from NC_025998.2 coordinate 106,596,794, forward strand.
TCTACCAAGGTTGATAGATCCCATCTTGGTGCGATCTAGTTCCTACAATGAATATGCTACAGCCAACATACATCTCAGAGTTTCGAATGGCTAGGAGATTGAGTTATGGTGTAGTCAAACTATAACACACTCAAAGTGAACTGTCGATGCACCTCAGGTCAAAGAACTAGACACACAACTACAACATCGAGCTAGTCATTGACGAGAAGGTAGACTTCCTTATGACTGCTCGAGATGGTCACACTCAGTACTCTCATTCTCAATGAATATCTGCACTCTCACTTTGGTGTCTCCACACCGTAGACTCAAGACACATCTATCCTAAGGAAGCGATCGTACACCAACCTTCCGGATCGATCACCATCCTCGTGATGATCCTATGGTCAGGAGCTGTTTATGAGTTAGTTATGTAAATTCATACCTTAAATTTTCAACTCTTAAAAATATGAATTGACATTCTTACTAACTCAAAGGATGTATCACAAACACAATGTACACAATGTGATAGAAGAATAACCCATTTATTGATTTATAGTCAAAATTATAAATTTTTCCTTAGATTTGTACAGGAATGTGTCAGTCAATCTGGCATCTAGGGCACTCATCTGACATTCAGCACCTCTTCTATATACATGTCTGTAAAAATTAAATATTCTTTTAGGATCTATCTCTATAGACTTTTAATTTTCAGAATGTTTGATCTAGATCTTTGATAAGAAAATTATATATGTGACCACATCCTAACCGATGTCAACATGAGACCCTCCCACTGATCTTTATGTAACTACATGATTCTTCTTTATTTTTGATGAAATCAAACAATAATTCCAACTCCAAGATTTTAGCTTAAATCCATAAATAAATTTTCATAGTATGATCTCTATCACTGGAAGTGAAATCCATAGGCCATTATAAATAGATATCTTTCAAAGATATCCATTTAGTAAGACTATCTACACATCTAATTCTTAGAGTCGATGTACAACATCGCCTTGTTGTAGATTTCAAGATCATCCCTATATTCTCAATCTCTCTCGAGAAATATTTTCTCTTAATCCTTTGTCAGAATACCAAGTACCTTTCAAAAAGATAGGAGATCCTACTAGATCTATGAGATAAAGGAGGTACTATATATACTGGCTCATCTTAAATAGGTTGTACAGATCCTATGACTCGTTGTTCTTTATAAACTCTCTCTTTGAGTTCATCCTCCCACTATTTTTAAGAAAATAGTATGATTGCTCACAATCACATTGTGAACCACTGGAAAAAAAAATGACATCCCAAACTCTTTTAGGATACCCCATAAATAAGCTCTCACAAACCTATCCTCTAACCTATCCACCATATCATATCTTATATGGTGTGGTGAAACCAACTTTAGAGGGTACTTAATTTAAATTTTAGAAATTAAATCTTGTTCTTAAAGAGACAATAGTTAAATTAGTGATATTCATGATAGACCGAACCATATCTCATACAGTGCCATCACTCTTCATAGATACCCCGTTGAGCTGAGGTGTACAAAGAGAATTTCATCATGAAACTATATCATTTTCTTTAGATAACTGATAAATTTTCTATTTGGTATTGCATCCTCAATCTGATCAAAGTATCTTTAGGATTTTTTTGATTTTCTTTTTTACTTCACATCTAAATTCTTTTGAACCTTTCAAAATCTTTCAGATTTGTATCTCACATACATATACCTATACCATGACTTTTCATCGATAAAAGTGATGAAGTAGTGATGACTTCCTAGTCTGGCTCATCAAATAGGCCATACACATCGTATGTGTACTAGGATAAGTATCTCAGTGGTCCTATCCTTTTGACCCATAAAGGACAGTTGGGTCATTAATTCTCAAAGAGATGATTCACAGATTAGATATGACTTAACAGTCAATGAGCCCAAAGGTCCATTTTCTTCAATCGATAAATCATTTCTTCTCATATATGATCTAGCCAAAAGAACCATCTATATACTTCAGGTTATTTAGTTCTGGATCTCTCAGACCCAATGGTATTCACTATTTGCTCAAATAAGTTCACAAATGCATCACCATGCAAATGATAAAGAACTAAATCCAAAACAGTAATTACTGAGGTTATGTGCCCATGGCTACAGTGCAACTTTTGCACCATTGCTGACTCAAAAGAGTCACTTCACCTTCCTTCAGTCCTCTTCTTTCTTTAGATCCTATATTAAAGTATGTAATATGCACTAGAGTCTAATGAAAAAGAGAATACTGTAAGATCAATTTTGAGCAATTCGACATACCTTCCAAAGGTGTGTCAATATTTTTTTAGATTCTCCAAGTATGTACCTCTAAACTTTTCAAAATCCTTTAGTTACCAGCATATTGATCAATTCAGTTAAGATGCTATAATATTTATTCATATAATAGTTTCCTAAACTATCCGTATGAATCAAAGATTGCAAAATCAAATCTATTAGTAATTTTTTTTGCATGGTCATGTCAAGCTTTTTAAGCTCTTCCATGTCCTTGATCATCATCATGGGCAAACTACCCATCACGCATCTCATGCACTATGCGACTCTAATCATCTCACAACTATTGCAGATGAATCAGCATGTCATTGGCCATCTACATGTCCTTATGCATACATTGGATTTCATCAACTAAGGAGTCCAATTTATAGCACCTAACCTAATTGTCAATGTCCAACCATTTGTCAAGTATAGCTCATTGACCATGAATTGGACAAGCTGATGATATTGGGTTAACGTGGTTAAGAACATAGCTTAATTTCTAAAAGCTAAGAACTATTCTTAGATTTTTAAGCCAGAATATGTAATTGATTTCAGTGAAGTAGTTGATATTTAGGATTCAAGCTAGAGGATTAGAAGCTGATAGAATTGACCATAGAGAGTAAAGATTTAATTAGATGATTGTACTTGTAATAGTTTAATCTAAAGACTTTAAAAATAAACAAAAGTTCCTACTAATTTTTTGAGTCTCTCACACTCTTTAGGTGGAGAAATAAAAATCCTAATGTGATAAGTGGTTCTAATGGATGCTGCGGTCTCATCGATATACGATACCTCATCTAACAATTATTGATGATACGTATATCAATGTATGGATAATTCTTTGTCTAGATGCTTCTCTAAGTATGTTGCAACGATTTGATCTCTAAGTCCTGTGGTCTCACCTAGCAGTTATTGGCACATTTCTTAGTTAAGTCCGATCCATCGTTCACCTGTGAGTACAAAGCCATCATTGGGTCCCTCACTTAACAGTTATTGAGCCCAACTTCATCTTTATCCTGGGGCATTTAATACTAATAGAGTGGTTGTGCCTTCCCGATGCAGTCGAATCACTATAACTAGCCAAAAACAATCAACGTCAGAAAAGACACCCACACCTCTACAATGGTGGAAGACTAGTAGACTTAATATTTAGTGAGAAGATTTAGATTCAGCTCTCTTCTAATTAGTCACATACATCTGATGTAATAACTAATCTGGTTTGGATCAGCACATTTTATGTCTGACCAACATAGTCAGCATGGGTGAACTCGGGTTAATAAATAACCTAATTCAAAATATAATCTCCCAAAATAGCCAGATAAGTGAAGATGAATGGGGTCTCCCTGTTGCTTTCCTTAGACACCAACGAATTGGCCAGATCAGACAATGAAATCAATTAAAGAACTACCATTTAAGACTTGCCTTAGACACCAAATTGATTGATTAGAATCAATTAGGTTAACCTATAGACCCAGGCTTGAACCACTAAGCCAAATTCGATCGACTTAATCAATTCACATCAAATGTGAATCAATTTGACCAACTACAATAAAATTTAATTTTGAGCCCCTTTGACCTAATCCCAACCAACTTTTGATTAGGTTTGATCAACTGCTCAAAATCAAAAAAGAGTTCTAACCTGATTTAATCAATGACCTAGTTGTAGTTTAGTCTCTAAACCTAATTTATTCAACTCATATCCGAAGTCTATATTTTATGTATTAAAATTTAGATCTTAAATTTATAATTTTAGATCTATAATTTTAAATCTTAATTCTCAATTAAGTACATTATATACATAGATTTAAGTTTAGATCTCGAAATAATTTTTAATCTAAATAATTTATATTATATCTCATATAATTTTGATGTTTGTAGAATCGAGTCGATTCATTCTAGTACACAAATTGATTTATCACAGTGAGTCGGTACAACACTGAGATAAATAGAAATCTATAGACCTAACCTATACAATTGAGTCAGTTCATCAGCAAATAAGTCGATCTACCAGGATCTTGAGTTGACTTTAACAAAAATGAGTTAACTCACCAAGCACACGAGTCAATCCAATTGAGAATCAAATCAACTCCACAAGCATATCAGTCATAGTTTCATGATTTCATGCAAATAAAACCTAAGATTTTTGGATCTAAAATTTTACAGAAATTAAGTTTTAGATCGTGTATCAAAATAATATATCACATATAATATTTAGTAATCTAAAATATATAAAAATACATACATAATCTGATTTAAATCTAAAACATGTATCATATGTAATTTTTTGTTCACTATTCATCTTCATGAAAAACATCACAGTCAGCACTCCTACACGTCATAAGAGAAAACCCATCGAATGGGCAAGAGAGAGACTTTAGTCCCTTCATCTTCTTATGATCGGACGGCCATGGTGATTATCCTAATTTGATTACTAAGCTACTAAGAGCTTAATCTAATATATCACATATGTAATCAATTAAAAAATCAGATCTAATTATTTTTTATATGTCAAATATATGAACAATAATTTTGATTCTATACATGTAAGAAAAAAATTTAGCAATTATACTAGATCCAAAATAAATCCTAATTAATATATTCAGAACTAAAACTAATTTCAGATCTGAATAACTCATAATTTATTTCAGATCTAAAATAATTTTATATCCAAAACAATCCTATAATCACATTACAATGAGCAGAAAATTCAGATCTAACATTAATTGATATTCTACATCATTCTAGGACAACCATTCAACATAACAGAATTATGCTAGGATAACCTTATTTCAGAATGACATGGATCATCTTACTAACCTTCAAATTTAATTTTTATAAATCAAATTTTAGATCAGATGGGTTTTTATGGTTGTATCAGGACCTATACTCTGATACCACTGTTAGAAAATGCTATAGTTTCGTACATGTAGTTTAATTTTTTTTTTAAATCTTATGCAGCAAAAATAAATAAATTAAAATATTTTTAATTTAAATATATATCAAATTTGATCTAAAAACTATAGCTAGGATCTTGACATGAATATGCTATCATGATCTAAAATCTTAAAAAGAAAACAAACATTAGCAAAATCAAATCAGAGATCAGATCTCCATACCTTGGATCCTGCGGATGTTTAGGGTTTTGATCGTAGTCGTGCACATGTCCAATCTCTATTGGTATCCACACGGAGATGTCTGATCAAAGCACCAAGATTATCGGTGTGTTAGCACCTTACAGATCTCACTCTTCAGCCTTGGATCTACATCTCTTCTTCTAGATCTCGAAGAAAAAGATCGCTACACGAACTCTTTCATGCAGATCCGATGGAATCTGAATCAGATCACCAAGAAGGAAAGAAGAAGCTTTCTTCTTCTCTTCTTCTCTCTCTTTTTCTCTCTTAGATCTGATCTCAATTAGATCTGGGCATTGGGGATGTAAGGAAGAAAGGAGGAGGAGGCATTGAGATGATTTTGTCCTAAAGAAGTCGCCCACTTCTTAACGCCAAAAACTCATGCCCCCTTTTAATTTTTATCGCACAAAAAATTCTTATCCCATGCACAATCTCTTCTTAATGCCCTAAAAGGTCAAATCTTATTTGATCTTAGGCATTCAAATCCAAATCAATGGATAGAAGGGCGTGGAGATGAAGTTGTGCGGCAAGAAAAGAACTCCCACATAAATTAGCGCATGCCAATTCTTTTCCAAAAAATTTTGTCACACAAAAATTTTCTTACACACCATATTAGATGTTTTTATCCTATTTTGAATCAAATTCAAATAGAAATAAAATTTAAAAGAAAGAAAATCCCAGATAAGGTGGGGCACCAACTATTGGTGCCCCCTCTCCTTCACACGCGCAAGAAGAAAAAAAGGGGTGCATATCAACACACGCCCTCCCCTTCTTGGCATAAAATCTAGAGAGAGAGTCTTAAAAAATCTAGGCTCTCTGAGTCATGATTCTTCTAATTCAAGTTGGATCTTAATCGGGTTCAAATGGAGTCTGAATCGAGTCGAATTCAAAAGGCAGTCAAGCATGATCCAAACAAACTTAAAATCTAAATCTGATTTAAATAATTAAATTCAATTAATATTAAATTAAATCTAATTAAATTAAATTTGATTTAAATTAATTAAAATTTTATCCATAATTTAATCAGCCTCAATAAAATTATAATATTTATAATTAAATCTCTGTGCTAACAATTAGCAGCTGCCAAAACTATAACGATTACAAATTAGCAGTTTCTAAAATTCAAACTATCAATTCGATTGATAATTTGAATATGATCCAAGCTATTGATCAGATCATGCCCTTTTTATGTGTGATCTCTCAGATTCTATTCTATCTGGTAGTGAGACATACCGTAATCTCCATCACAATATTATCAAAACTCTTTTCGATGGGCTAGAATGATTCCAACTCACTTCAATAAGGATCATCGATCCAAAAATGATCTTAGTAAGTTCTCATGATCCATCAGTGATGCCTAGCAGTATGTAGTGGCAACTCAATACTCAACAGAACAAAAAAGATGAAACCCCTAGGTGTAGTTATTGTATGATACAATCCCTCTATCGTGAGTTCCGACTAGACAGAGGTTATGGAGAATTCGTCAAACCCCATCGTCAGTCATATGCTAGATTGGCTCGACTTGAGTTTATTTATGAATCTCGTAAAAACTCTTTTTTAGTATTCACTCTTACTCTGATCAGAGATTTTCTGAACTCAATCTTGCGAATCACATAGGACTTCTTCTTTTCTACCAAAGTCGATAAATTCTATCTAGGTGCATCCTACTCCAAATAGCAAATTTAAACCTATAATAGCTAATATACACAGTAAGGCCCGAATGACTAGGGATCAAAAAAATGTGCAGTCAAACTAAGTAACCTCGCTATGAATAGCCAACACACCACAGGTCAAAGGATCAGTCACACTACTGTAGCATCAAAAAAATCACTGACGAATAAGTAGACATCCAAATGATTTCTTATGTTGGTCATGCTCAACGCAAGTTGTTCTCTAACAACCATCTGCACTCTCACCCTAGTATCTCTATATCGCAGACTCAAGACTCAACTATCCTAAAAGTAGGTGATCTGTACATCGATCTTGAATGGATTGATCACTGTCCTTCATAATGATCTTTTGATCGGGAGTATTTAAAAATTAACCACTAATGATGTATGTCTCAAATTTTTAACATATTGAAAATATATAAAATCATCTTTATTAATTTTTAGGATAAATCATGGACACAAATGACATGATTGGTTATAAAGACTACCCATCAAGTATAAAATATATCCTAAAAAAAGGTATATGTCAGTCAAGATTGACTTTTAGGGCACACATCTAACAATAATATCCTCCTCTGGCGCTTATGTTTATAGATCCATATATATCAGTATGTACTAGATCTAGAACATTACTGGCTTGTTCATCTTTTTTCTTAAAAGGTGACTTTGTCATCTTACTAAAAAGATAAGATTCACAGGTCGGTAATGATTCACAATCATTAATTTCAAGAACACCCTCTTTGATTAACATATCTATCCTGTTCTTGATTAAACTGTCTATCTTGTTCTTGTTCACATGACCCAACCTACAATGTCAAAGATAGAAAATGCTAACATTATCTATCTTAGGGTATTTGTTCATTGTGTACATTACACCAACAAGCTGTGATAATAAGTATATGCTATGTTTCAATTATCCTCACATAATTTTAGTATCATTCATAATAATATCACAAAAATCATTCTTTATTAAAAATTTAAAATTGAGTTTGGCCAAAAGACCTACAGAGATAACATTCATCATAAAAGAAGGATAATAATGATACTCATCTAATATGACACTACTAGACTCAAAAATAAGCTGCATAGTTTCTAAAGCTAGAACTGGAATAAGGCTTTCATCTCCAATGTTCAGAAATCGTTCGTCTTCTCTAAACTTCCTACTGACCTATAGTTTTTGCAATGAATTACAAATATTAATTAAACTTTCAGTATCCAATACCCAGATAGTAGTATCACAGACAGAAAAATTATAATGAGTTATTATATAAGTATCTTGTGAAGCAACATATTGCTTGCTTCTCTTATTCTTTGGCCTGTTTGGATCAAAGAAAGCTATATATGTAGGATAGTTTTTCTTCCAATAATCCAACTTCTTATAGAAGAAGTATTCTATCTGGCTCTTGTTGACCTTCGACTTCTTGTTCTGCTTCGGCTTTGGATCGGTGGCACAATTCTTCTACACCTTCTACTTCTTTTCTCTCTTGAAGGAATGATGACCTGCAGATGATCCTCCCACGACATAGAGACCGGCTCTTTCTGGAGCTGATGGTCGTTCTCGAATGTCTGCAGTAATTCTAGTAAACCATGGTAGTTCACTGCAGACTTAGTCATTCTATAATGACTCAAGAAGGGTAGGTTGGACTTCGGTAGTGAGTTTAAGATAGCATTCTTATTCAATTGTTCATGCAACAGAAAGCTAAGTTTGCTTAAACATTCAATCTACTCAATCACATACAATACATGATCGATGACCGACGTCTCTTCTCACATAAGGATATTGAACACAGTGCAGGAGGTCTTGTGTCTCTCAATATCCTTAGGAGTGCCAAAGAACTTTTTTCACAATTAAATCATCTCCTCGAGTTGCACATCTTCAAACTTACAGCTAAGGTCATCATTCATGACTATCCTCATAATGCAACATATTGTCGTGCAGTCATTGAGCCACTTCAAATAAGTATCTCTCATCGCATGAGGTACATTCGCAGTAGGTTCTCCAGGTGCGGGATCCATAAGCACGTACAGGATCTTTTCGTGCTCCAAGACGATCTTTAGTTTTCGATACCAACTCTCGAAATTTGGTCCGATAAGCTTGTCGCTGTCCAACAGCGATCGGAGTGATAGTATATTGGCCATAGCTGAAAAAACTAAAAACCTATTAATATATGAATTTTTTTAATCCTAGAGATAAACTTTAGTTTAAAGGTCCTTCTACTATTTTATATGAATTGATGGCCTCTATCTCCAATTCAAGAAGTTGCATTAATCCCTTAGCGAGTACTAGAATTCAAATAGACTACATTCGGGCTCGAGTATGGCTCGACCAATCCTAGTACATCCATGGGTAGGTTCTTAATCAATTATTTTATTAAATAATTTTTAGCAATTAAAATCTCAAGCATCTCTTCAGCAGGCGTGTGGCATCTCCACTAAAAATTCTGGTTAGGTCCAACTATTAACATGACTACACCAAGTGCATCCAACAAACGAATGTCTAGGTCTGAGTGTGGCTCGACCAACCTGATCATTGATCTAAAGGGCACGACAAGGTGGTCATATGATGAATGATAATTTCAATACCCAATAGACATCAAGTATGTGGCACCTCCAATACCTATTTAGAATATTGGATGCATTATCACGTACCTTAATGGGAGGTTATGAACTAGTTATCCTCATAATTATATCATTTTAAAGATCTAATAATTTAAAAAATTTGATTTAATAATTTAAAAATAAGAGAAGAGATTGATCTATGAGTCATAAATTCTCTCACTGACTTCAAGTCATGAAGATGACTTGATACAAGCTGGTCAAGAGATATCTAAATCAATTACATTGATTTACCTTAATGGCATGGGTCAGCTCGAATCAATCAGTGATCTAATCAAAACATGATCTACCAAATTAATCAGATAAGTGAGATCGATAGGAGGATTTATCTCGACTTGCCTTAGACACCATCGAAATGATCAGGTAAGCGGACTGTCAATTAAAAATCACCGATTTGATTGCCATGCAATATTATCAAACTGCCGTTAGACATCAATTAGTCAATTAGTTTTAATTCACAAGGTGGTCATATGATGAATGATAATTTCAATACCCAATAGACATCAGGCGTGTGGCACCTCCAATGCCTATTTAGAATATTGGATGCATTATCACGTACCTTAATGGAAGGCTATGAACTAGTTATCCTCATAATTGTATCATTTTAAAGACCTAATAATTTAAAAATAAGAGAAGAGATTGATCTGTGAGTCATAAATTCTTTCACTGACTTCATCAAGTTATGAAGAAGACTTGATATAAGCTGGTCAAGAGATATCTAAATCAGTCACACTGATTTACCTTAATGACATGGGTCAGCTCGAATCAATCAGTGACCTAATCAAAATATGATCTACCAAATTGATCAGATAAGTGAGATCGATGGGAGGGTCTGTCTCGATTTACCTTAGACACCATCGAAATAATCAGGTAAGCGGACTGTCAATTAAAAATCACCGATTTGATTGCCATGCAATATTACCAAACTGCTGTTAGACATCAATTAGTCAATTAGTTTTAATTCAGTCAGCCAAAGGACTCAAGCTAAATCATTGAGCCATGATCATGGTCCAATTAGTAAGGTTAAAAATATAAACTTGAATAAGCTACAAATATTGAGGTTGATCTAGAGAAATTCTGACCTAATCTAATTCAACATTTGATTAAGTTTAATCAATTTCTCTAATTGATCTATATTTATTTCTAACCCTAGATCTAACCTAGTTAGATGACCTGATTCATGCTAATGCATTGTCCATCAATTTATGAGGTATCTTAAGATCTTTAATTCTCAAATCTAGATCTTTTTAAAACTTATTTCAAATTAAGTGTGTAAAATGTGTGTTTTAGTTTGTAGAATTATTCTATTATGGTTTCATATGAAGCATACCATACGTTTCAAATTTAAATCTAATTCTCAAATCTATGTTTAAGAATTAAATATGTATCAATTTTATCTAAATTTTATATATACATTATATGTATCATAGAAAATTTAGATTTCTATATCATATGCAACATACAATTCTGATCATAAAATCTAATTTTTATATCTAAATTTATTTTGATAAAATTATAATTAACTATAAATTATTTTAGATCTAATATAAATATATTCATGATTAAATAATTTTAAAATTTTTTTCACTGTTCTTCATTATGAGACTTGGTCACAATGGCCGCCCTATACGTCATAAAAGTATCCCATCGAATAGAAAGAGAGGACCTTTTAAATTCTATTTACTCTTATGATCGAACAGCTTGATGATCTTCTCAATTCGAGTACTGGACTACTATGATCTGAAAAATAATTTTAAAAACTAATTACATGAACATATAAATAGTCATACAATCCATGCGTACACATGATCATACAAATATGATGTGCATCTAATTATATTAAATCAACGTATAAGTTTATTTCAGATCTGAACCTACTTTTATGTAGCATATAAAATTATTAATTTAGATCTAAAATTTTATAGAAATCTATTTCAAATATATGTATGATTGTATAGAAAAATTTTGGTTAGAGATATGATCAAATATGCATAGATATTATGTTGAAATCAGATCTGAAACTCTATCAAATAAATTTAGATTTAAGTCTGATTTAATCATCAATTCTCTAATTAAATTATTCATAAATAATCTATCAAAAATAGATTTAAATCCATGCATAAATAAGTATTAAATCAATATAAAAATCTGCACAAAAAAAATTTGCTAAAATAGATTTTTAGCAAATCGAATTCAAGGGCTGATTTTGGTTCGATACTCTAGTCAAAATCAGATAAAAAATACACAGAAGATATCAAATGAAACCAAGATTTAATCGCATCAAAAATTTTGATTCAAAATTAGATAAAAAAATCAAAAAAAATTTAAAATTAGACTATGCGATCATGACATACAGGTCTATCTTTGATACTAATTGAAGAAAAAATTCATCCGATTGTATCAGATGCTAGAAGGGAAGCATAGATTAATAATTAAATTTTTTTATAATATTTATGAAAACTCATCTTGATTAGCAGTGAAAAATAATCAAGATGAAAGAAGCTCCTCGATCAATTTGTTTCGTGAGATCCAGATGCGCGGATCCTCTACTTCGTATGTATGCCCAGCTCTGTAGAAGAGATGGATGAACGTCTTTTACGAAGAAAAAGGAGATGAAGCCTTGAGATCTAATTTTAAAGCCTTGAAACAGCCCACATGCCACCACGCCAAGGGGAGAAAGGATGCCTAAGAGGAGAGAGAAGCCCAGGCAGAGATGACGCCCAAGAGAAAGGGGACGTCCACACCAAAAGAGATCTCCCTGCCTAGGCCAAGGGATGATTGGTTGTTTCTTTTCTCCACACCCCTCCTTAAATAGATAAGAGGTCCTAGATTAAATCAAACTTCTTTAGGTGCTAAGATAGGACTCTCCATATTTGAATCAAATCCATACTCTCTAAAGCACAAAAAATCCCAATCCAAGTAGGAGAGGCACCAACTTACGCCTCTCTTCATTATGCCGCACGCCCAAGGGGAGGGGGCTATTTTCAGCCCCTTTCTAACCATCTTGATCAGCCCATATGGTGAGAGAATAGCTAAGAAATATGGCCAAGTGGATCAAATCAGTTTTCATTCAAATTTGGGTTTAATTCGAATCTAATTCGAACTAATTTTGAAAAGACTGCTGATCCTAATCCAATTAGGATTCTTGTCCAAATCTAACTTGATAAATTAACCTAATAAGTCTTAGTAAAATTAAGTCTAATTAAATTAGATTTGATCTAAAGTAATTAGGACTCAAATTAAATCTCTCATAATTACTTGAAACATTGATTTGATTTAATATATCCCTAGAATTAAACCCGCACCTCATGCGCAGTGCTAGCTGGACATAGGCAGTATTTAATTTTATATAACCTATAACTTTATTCTTAATTAAGTTAATCTACATATTCAATTAAGTTTCATACTTTCAAATTGAATATATAAATATTTGATCATTTTTTTTCTATATTGTTTGACTTTTATGCATGACTCCATAGATTCGAACACTAAGTCGGTAGCATAGGAACTCCTTTCTATACTAATCGAAGTGACCATCTAGCAATGATACTCGATGTCTGAATAGGTCGAATAATTACAAAGTAATATTCAAGAACCTCGACATATGGTTACTGCATAATTTATCCCTTTGATCCTAATGCTCAAGGTGACCAGGGTTTCACTGTCAACCCTAAAATAGTTATCCACATTGTATTTTAATCTTTCAAATCCATCACATGGATTATCCTGATCAAGGTTTTACTAAATTGAATTATAGTGATGCATTAACTTCTATAATTCAAAGAGATCAATTTCATCTTGATCCATATACAGACTTCGCAAGTACTTGACTGTACCCAATAGCCTTTCATCACTGTATTAGAAATGTAGATAGTCCAGTACCTAAGTACAGTAAGTTGCTTGTAAGTCATTATGATGATCTCAAGTCTGAGGGATACTTATGCCCATATGTTTCATGAGCTACTTTTGATAGCAGAGCACTCAATAGGTGAGTCACTTATTCAGTGATGATGTACTCCTATATCTTACTTGTATGCCATATCAGTATCTCTACTCCCTTGATTATGAGTACAACTAACCTATATAGCACACAACGATCTACACTCGATAAACATCATCGTCCTATTAATGACGTATTATTTGGTCACGAACATATTTAAGAACTATTCGATAAATTCTTCTTTATCGATCATAATATAGTTCTAAGGACTTTATCACAATACAAGAGTTCTAATAATGAAGATGTACACCTTATGATAAACAGCCAAAATTACTTTTATTCATTGATCAATAATTCATATATAAAATCTAATTGTTTACAATAAGCCAATTGGCTTTAGGACATAATTCCTAACAAGACCATGGAGTCCAATCCTGACTGGTGATTCGCCAAATTTAATCATGAAAAAGGGTGCTATGTTCCTCTTATTTGTCCATGATTTTCTTCTTTCCTTTTTCGGCATCGTTCATCGTCACCAATCGCTGGGTGGGGTATGACTTGTTGCACTGCCATGGCCCACATCCTTGGTCATGGCTATCAATAGCCAATTCTATCCACCTCTTTTTGGGAAAGAAGGGTGACTCTAAGGTCCCCTATTTTGCCAAATAACTCACGAAAAGAAAGAAAGAGGAAGAAGAAAAAAGAGAAGAGAAAAAAAAAGGAAAAAGAAAAGAAAAGAGAGAGTCTCTCTCTTCCCTCTCTCTCCTCTCTTCAGGAGCTTCCATTTTCTCTCTCTATTTTTTCTCTCTAAAATTTTTTTTCTTCATAGATTTCTCTCTATATGATTGATTCAGTAAAAGATTTTTTTCAATGATTCTGATCTGACCTTAGAAAAGAGAGTTCTGATCCATGATCGTCGAACAATGTGCCTGTCCCATCTTGGTCGGATCTAGATACCATCAGATTTGATCTATTTGATCTCTATGGAGTCAATTATATCTTAATCAGGTCTTGATTAAATGAAGTTATTTGATTAAACTAACCATTAATTATTGAACACTATTGGCCTCCATTTTGATTCTTATTGGATACTACTAATTTGATCACTATTGATCTCTATTGAACTACTTACATTCTAATCTAATCTTGATCGGATAAAGTTAATATGATTGGATCAACCCAAACTATAGGATGTGATTATCGTTCATCATGTCTTCCTTGATTATTCATATCTTTTCTAATTTTTGGATTTAATTATGCATAGGAGTATAGTTATTTCGATAAGAAAATGTCCAATAGTGAGATACTGCAATGTGATATATGAATTGAAGATTTTAAAAATAAATTTATAGAATTATATGAATTTATTGGAGTATGTGAGAGTTAAGTAATGCTTCACTTTTTCTAAATTTATCGATAAATTATTAAATAATTTTTATATAAAAATATATATGATTTATGAATCTAATGCATGGCATTTTGAATTGTTGAATATGTTCTTTTTTATAATGTTAAATGATTTATGATCGAATATATTGAATTTGATATAGATTCTTTGATTGATTTTAGTATTGCATGCTTTATGAACATTTTAAATTGGAGTATAAAAAAAATTGATTTGAGATGGCAATCTGACTATGTATCAAACCCCATTAATGGAGGTTAAACAGTGGTACTTTGATATCCTATCCGTGGGATGGTTAAATATTGGTACTTTAATACCCTACTAGTAGAGGTTATGCATTTGTATTTTATGATATCCTATCAATGGGGTAGTTAAATGCTGGTACTTTAATACCTTACTAATGAGATGGTTAAATACTAGTACTTGATATCCTGCCAGTAGAAGTTATGCACTGGTACTTTGATATCCTATTAGTGGGACGGTTAAATGCTGGTACTTGATACCCTACTGTAGAGGTTATGTACTGGTACTTTAATTTAGTTCATGGCTATCAAGAAGAATATGATGTTTTGAAAAAAATCGATCTATGAATGAAAATAAATTTATTTGGATCTTATTTTAATTAGTGTTGTATATTTTGAATTGATATATCTTGCATATTTATTTTTAATTTATTATTAATACTGAATTTATTTAGCTAAAATGTACATTGTTTACTGGACTGTCTAGCTCATCACTCTATATTTTACTATTTTTACAAATTCAAAGGACTAGCTTGACTTGAGAATTTTATATGGGAGATCAAATTAAAGATAGACTTTGATATTTTTATTTTATACTAAAATTTTTTGATGATGATGGAAAATAATAGAATATTATCTTATAAGATATTTGATTTAATTATTTGAAATAAAATTGACTATTTATTATTTGAATTTTGTTTCGCTATTACTTTATGATAGCATGATGAGATACCTTACATACTTGTGGGAAG
Source organism: Elaeis guineensis (assembly GCF_000442705.2). NCBI lineage: Eukaryota > Viridiplantae > Streptophyta > Magnoliopsida > Arecales > Arecaceae > Elaeis > Elaeis guineensis. The sequence continues at coordinate 106,612,825 of NC_025998.2, forward strand.
AGTTCTAAGTATGTGACGGTTGCCACGATCCCTGACTCGTGATCCTAAATTAGAGGTGTGATAATTAATATGGTATCAAAGCATAAGTGGATGAATTATGATATATAAAATCAGACATAAGTGTAGATGAATAGATATTAAAGATATTGGGATGATAACTTATATTGATTATGATAACTTAAAAACTTAGATTTGACATAAGTGTATTGATAGATCAGAGAGTGCAGTGAAAGCGTAGTAGTCTAAATTATTTTTAAGCTAATCAAAATGAGAATTTAGTTTGAAAAATATTATGATGAAAGATTCAATTTTGAATTTAGAGGATGACTATGACTTGAGGTAAAAATAATATGAATTTTTAAGGACTTAAGCAAGAAAAAAATTTGAGGATAAAATTTTTTTTTAGGAGGAGAGAATATAATAACTCAACCCAAAAACCTATCAACTTCAACTAACAAAAAAATAAAAAAAAATAAAAAAGGAGAAGACTCCCATTAGGAATCTTCTTCCGTTGGACTCTCAATCGGAGTCGATGAACGACTCCAGGGGAAAGTCCAACTCCTCCTCCTTCCATTTCTATTTGAAAGGATGAAGTCCCTTATGAAACCCCCATCGTTGGTCACCGATATTCATTGAAAAAAACTTCTCTATTTTCTTCTTTTGAATGTCCATCAGCAAGTTGGTCGGAAATTGGAGGCCAAATTGCTGTCGGAAAGTTAGGTAAGAAGTTGGATTTTTTTCAATTATTATCTTTTCTATCTTCCTTAGACCATGGAGTCCAATCCTGATCAGCAATTCATCGAATTTAATCATGAAAAAAGGTGCTTTGTTCCTCTTATTTATCCATGATTTTCTTCCATCCTTTTTCAGCACCATTCACCCTCACCGATCATCGGGTGGGGTACCACCTGTTGTACCGCTGTGGCTCACATCCTTGGCCATGGCCACCGACAGTCGATTCTACCCACCTCTATTTGAGAAAGAAGGGTGAGCCTAAGGTCCCCTATTTTGCCAAAGAACCCCCAAGAAGAAAGGAAGAGGAAGAAGAGAAAAAAGAGAAAATAAGAAAATAAGAAAGGAAAAGGGGAAAAAAAAAGAAGAAGAGAAAGAGTCTCTCTTTTCCCTCTCTCCCTTCTCTCATCACGGGCTTCCACTTTCTCTCTTTAAATTTTTTTCTTTAGATTATTTTTTTCTTCATGGATTTCTCTCTATATGACTGATCCAATAAAAGATTTCTTTCAATAATTCTAATTTGATCTTAGCAAAGAGAGTTTTGATCTAAGATAGTATACCAATACCCACTTATACCGAATCTAAATACTATCAGATTTGATCTATTTGATTTCTATAGAGTAAATTATATTTTAATCTGATCTTGATTAAATAAAATTATTCGATTGAACTAACCATTGATCGTCGGACATTATGTTGGCCTCCATTTTGACTCTTATCGGACACTACTGATTGATCACTTTTGATCTTTATTGAACTACTTATATCCTAATTTAATCTTGATCAGATAAAGTTAACATGATTGGATCGATCCAAACCGTAGGATACAATTACTGTTCATCATGTCTTCCTTAATTATTCATATCCTTTTTAATTATTAGATTTAATTATATATAGGAGTATAGTTGTCTCGACAAGAAGATATTCAGCAGTAGGATATTGCAATGTAATTTATGAATTGAATATTTTAAAAATAAATTTATGAAATTATATAGATTTATTGGAGTACATATGTGTAAGTAATACTTCATTTTTTTTAAATTTATCAATAAATTATTAAATAATTTTTATATTGAAATATATATGATTTATGAATCTAATGCATGGTATTTTGAATTGCCGAATCTGCTCTTTCTTGAAATGTTAAATAATTTATAATAAAAATATATTGAATTTGATATGGATCGTTTGATTGATTTCATTATTGCATGATTTATGAATTTTTGAAATTGGGATATGAAAAAGTATTTTGATCTGAGATGAATTTTGACTCGCAGCTTGACTATATATTAAACCCTGTCAGTGGGGTTAATACTGGTACTTTGATACCTTATCAGTGGAGCGATTAAATGATATTACTTTGATACCTTTTTAGTAGTTGTGTGCTTGTAGTTTGATTGTTGCTAGTGGGATGGTTAAACGTCGATACTTTGATACCTTGCTAGTGTGGCGGATAAATACTGATATTTTGACATCCTATCAGTGAGATAGTTAAATGCTGGTATTTGATATCCTACCAGTGAGAATTATGTGCGATACTTTGATTTAGTTCATGACTATCGAGATGAATATGATGTTTTGAAAGAAATCGATTTATGAATGAAAATGAATTTATATGGATCTTATTATGATTAGTGTTGTATATTTGGAATTGATGAATCTTGCATATTTATTTTCAGTATATTATTAATACTGAATTTATTTAGCTAAAATATATATTGCTTATTGAATTGTCTAACTCATTATTTTATATTTTATTATTTTTATAGATTTAGAGGACAAGGTTGACTTGAGAATTTTATATGGGACATCGAAGTAGAGGCAGACTTTGATATTTTTATTTTAAATTAGAATTTTTGATAATGATGAAAAATAATGAAATATTATCTTATAAGATATTTAATTTTGTTATTTAAAATAAAGTTGAACATTAATTATTTGAATTTTATTTTATGATTGCTTTATGATAGCATGATGAGATATCTTGCATGCTTGTGGGAAGAGTTTTCTATGAAAATGGAGCAGTTGCTGCGATTTTTAGCTTGTGATCTTGGATCAGGGGCATGACAATGGACAGTGCCCGATAAAACTTGAAACTTTGAAAATTTGTGACATTATATTTTTTATGCCCTTGAAACCTGAAACCTTGAATATTCATGTGAAAGCCGAAGCTTTTACTGTTTGGAATCAACTCCATCATTTATCATACGAAACTATAATATTTCAAGTCTAAAGCTTCCAAGGATTATTGTCTAGTATCTGAAATCTGGATTTTATTATGGGAAACATGAAGCTAAGTTTTGAAATCTTGTTCTATGGTTTTCAAGGATATACTGCTCGAGAGACAGCTAAACAAAGGAAAGCCAGCAAACCCCATGTCATTTTTATCAAAAAAAAAAGAAAAAAGCAAACCTCATGTCACACTGTTATAACGTTTTCTGTCTCCATCCATGGGATTAGCCTCGTCGCATGAGGCCGGTATTTTTATAGCACCAAGCTGAGACCATTACTTACATCAGATCATCATCAGCTACGTGTACCGTAGCGCGTCTTCCCAAGTCAAGACCGTAGCGATTATGACGGATGCGAAAACCCCGGTTCCAATCGGGCTCTGGAATCCTTCACGACCGCCGTTCCTGTGACGCCGTTTGCGGGGTCGGTGCGAGCGGGGGCACCGGGCGAGACGCTGCGGTCTTTTAAAACCGTCTTCCTCCTATAAATATTTATAAATATTTTTATCCCCCGGCTTATGCCAATTCATTCGTGCATCCGAGAGCGGGAACTTGTCCGAGGAAAACTCGAAAACAGAGCGGATGGCAGCCCATGACGGAGAGAAGAAGGTAGTCGAGGAATCACCCGCCGAGAAGGAGCGCGGGGCGGAGGAGGTCGTCTCCGTGGAGCTCCCGGCGCCACCGGGCTGGAGGAAAAAGGTTCGGTTTCGAATCTTTCCATCTTTTTTGGGACCTCTGATTTGTGCTTCTCTTATCCTGTCCTAATTTCTTGTTTGCTGGTTGTTTTTATGCTTCTGAGCTCAGATCTTGGTTCCATTTGTCTTTTGTGGTGTTCTTGCTTTGCCTGCTAGGGTTTCTGAGCTTTTACCGTGTCGGTTTCCGGTGGTTTCTTCATCCAAATTGGTTTGATTTTGGGACCTCTGATTCGTACTTCTCTTTTCCTGTCCTAATTTCTTGTTCTCCGGTTGGTTTTATGCTTTTGAGCTGAGATCTTGGTTCCGTTTGTCTTTTGCGGAGTACTTTCTTTGCCTGCTAGGGTTTCTTAGCTTTTTTTTCTTGTCTTTTTCCGGCGATTTCTTGATCAAGATTGGTTTTGGAGCGGTTCTATTAGGGATTAGGGTTTCGAAGCTGTGTTTTCTTGTTGAGTTTGTGAGATTTTGAGGCTGTGGGTGCTTGATCGCGGCGAATTGCAGTGTTTCCTTCCCGAACCGCCTAGATGAAGTGCTTGGGTGTTGGCGCGGTGTAGGGTTAGGTATGACTTGTTTTATGATGGTAGGTAGTCCCAGCTGATGAGACTGTTTGGCCTGCGTTGATCTTTTTGGTTCTATACTGGAAATATGACTGCAATAGAAAAGCCCTCTGATGTTTTGATGCCAGTGGTGTGGATGGAAGTATGGCTAAACATGAATTTCTTACTAGGGTTGTGTTCTTTCTCCACTAATTACATTTTCATGCCTGCTTCCCACCCTTTTCCATTTGTCTGATAGAAAGTTTTAAATCTGGTTACAGAACATAGGAGATTTAAGGTAATTGAAGCTTGATTACTGCGAGTTATGCAGTAATTTGAATTTCACCTATGTTTTTTTTTTTTTTTTTTCGTTTTTTGTTGTTCTTTATATGTCATGTCCCTGACCCACGTTCAAGCATGGTGACAATCCGCCGCACGCATGTAGGGCTGGGCCTTACAAGCATGCAAGCCAACACCCTGTCAATTAAACAAATATAAGCGAACCAACAATTATCCACTAAATAGGTAGGATAATGATTAAATTTTAAAAATATTAAACAATTTCCAAAACTAACCAACCAGTTCCCAAAATATTCTCTCCTTACATTTTCAGATAAACTATAACTGAACAACATAACCACTTACAAAATTTTAAGAGATTCATATAATTCTATATATAACGGTACTCAAGAGGTTCTAAAGAAAATTCTAAAGGATTGTTTGATACAGCTAAACTTAGTGCCTTATTCTAATCTCATAATCCAACCTCTATCCTTTTCACCTGTGCCTTGAACTTTGCAAAAATGCAGAAATCAGAAGAGTGAGCTAATAGTCCAATAAATAACCAAAACCATAATCAGAGAGAGCAAACAAATATAACAAATAAAACCATAATGAGTGTGTGATACAAATAATTTATTTAGCAAAATAGTACTTCCATGATCAAAGTCATACATGTAGTTCCAAAATGTTGCAAATATATTACTTTCGAAATCAATAATTCAAATATGATTCGAAGAACATTTTAGAAAACCAATTTCAAAGCCAAGGGTACTTATGCCAATATTTTCTGTATTGTATGATTGTTATTTTCTAAAATATTTTATCGAGTCTTCAGTCCATACAATTACAGCCACATATCAACCTTGTGATAGGGCCCAAAGATGATATTTAACCCTGCATGGTAGGTCTCAAATATCGTCTTAACTCCTACAAAGTAGGTATAAAGTATTGCACTTAACCTCCACGAAATAGGTCTAACGGATTGGATGTAACCTCTATGGAGTAGGTCCAAAGTAATCAAATCCTGAAACCACGGTTTGCTGTAATTTCCTGTACTGTTGGACACGGGGCGTACCATACCGTACTAGTATGGTGTCTTGTGTTGCACCGATGGTATGCTGTCTCATACTATACTGAACCACATACCAACACTGTCATAGGATGGTACTGGTACAGGGTTTGATATGGAGATGGCGAATCTTGCTCGAAATGATCAAATGCCAACATATAATCCTTATTGGCAAGGTCCAAAAAATAGCCAGATCGGCAGTCCAATCAACGCACATAAAATCCAATTATTTAATCAATGTTACTACGTTTTATTTTTGTAATGTACCAATATGACTCAATAATTTATCAATCCACAATTATACATGAATATCAAAATTCAAATAATTGATATATAGGCATGATTTTTCAAATAAATATTTCAAACACTTCAAAAATACACAATCTAGAAGTATATGCAAAAGTTTCTAATAAATCAATTATTTTTCATAATTATGGCAATAACTCATGATTATAAAGTACATGGATGTCATAGATATTTAATAGTTCAATAACATAATAATTTTCTGCTTGATCCAATTTACAGATATAGGAAGCAGATTATACAATTTTCAAAGGACTTAACAAGAATTGTTACAAAATATATTTTGAAAATAAATATACTATTTAAAATTATTTTGATTAGGTTAAGGTTACTTATCTTGTGAATGCAGACTACAGTTAAGTGCAACTATTCCAAAATATTACCTTCAAGACCTAATAACCCATGATGCAGTAGCATAAATTTAAGAATAATTTCTAAAATCCTCCAAATTTTTAATTGACTTATTTAATTCATTTACCAAGAACTTGAAAGTTACTTACGAAATCCTAAGTCTAACAAGAGTGCCTTTCTGTTCCCATACAATCTTCTCGAGCTCTTGCGAGAGATGTTAATTTTAGTTTCTGACTTCCAGTAAAGCTCGCAATCATGGTGGTTCAAGTGATTAAATTGTTTGATGTCATTTCATCAAAACCTGCCTTTTGGAACTCACATGCTTGTTTACATACTGATTAGGCAACTCCCTACATACTAATCCAAGCATAGATCCAAATCGTTCCTCATAATAAACAATGGATCTCCCTCTCACAAGCTAGTCATGTAAAGATAAAACAATGGAAACAAGAAACCATCCAGCTTCACTCCTTCCATTTGCATCCAAAATCATGAGCTTTTGCACTCCCTCCTTATTCAAGTGATTCCTGAACTCACCAACTTCGAAATTTTGGTACATTCCAAGAAGTGACATTCCTTATAGGCTCATCTAACATTTGCCGAGCATTTTCGAGACTCGCACATTTGAAGTACAAAAGTATCAGAGAATTAGCCACCATGGTGTCAGGATCCAAGCTGGTGGAGGTGAGAGCGAAGGTAAGGATGGGGGTGGGGGTCAATGCTATGGGGAAGGCGTAGGCATAGACTTGTTGGGTGATGTGAAGGGAGCCTAAGAGGGACAAGACAATGGTGGATGGTGATGCTTGGCTTAATGGTGATGACGATTACCAGGACGATGGTGGTGGGGGACTTGATTCCATCGAGAGATAGAGAGAGGAAGGGAAACATTGAGGAGAGAGGAGACAAAAGAGGGAGAGATAATGGCTTGATCAAGAAGTTGAGGAGAAGAGGAAGTAGGGATGCCTAAGGCGCTAGGAGGTGGGGTTTGAGGTGGTGGTAGTGGGTCCATCGCATGAAAATAGGGGACTTGTTTTTGCATTTCCGATCTTGATGTGGTGGGGCTTGAGGCAGTGGTAGTGGGTCACTGCATGTACGAATTAGTGAAAAAGTAGATCCTGTTCATATACTTTCTTTAAGTTTATGTAATCTAAATAGTGGAGGTCGCATTTTAAATCTCAAAGTTTCTTCATAAATTTCAAATACTAAATTCAACCCTTTTCAATAATTTTTAATTATTAACCACCAAAACTCAATTTGGTGTCTCTACGGATTTTTTTTTAAACAAACATTACTTTGATCACGACACATTCACTTTTCTTTCAAGAAAGAGACAATTCAATCCTTATAGATCAAACACATATCTCAGTCAGCAACTTATGACCAATAATTTCCAAGTCTCCAAGATCAAAACAAAGTTCGATCTAATTCTAGTTTTAATTTCTTTTAATAGCAGCTGCTCTTGTCACTAAATATGCAAATACCTAATAAACTTCCAACTTAATTACTTTTCTTAACATTTGTTTTGTTAGTATATTAATAGACTTACTTTTCTAGCCCTTCAAACTCTAGTCTTCTTGCATGCCACTCGAGGAGTTCCTATCAAGTAATATTTTAATGGAGATGTAGAGGGGGCAAAACCCACCACCGGCCCTAGCTTTTTCCTGACATATTTAGTCTACCTTAGAACCCTATCTTCTCTCCTCTTCCCTCTTTTCATTTAACCCTCTCTTGTCAATAAAAATTAGTGGTGACATTTAAACCTAGTCCTAGATAGTCCCTACTGCAGTTGTCAATCTCCACACTCGCCAAATTTCCTTGGTACATTCTTTGCCTCTTTGCTTCCATCTCGACCTTGTCATCATGATACTCGAAACCATTGCGCTTTATCCACATCTTAGCTAATTGTTCGGCCAATCTTGGCCACTTCATTACTATCTTGTCCCATTAACCAAAAACAAGCTTGGAGATGACTCGAGTTGAAACAAGCAGAGCTTGAGCTGGACCTATCTCACTCAATATTGGCTTGTTCATCCCTTTACATGGTGCCTATGCTGTCAAAACTTAATCTAAATTATTCTTTTTTTTTTTGTGTATAGTGAGCTAAATTATTCTTGGGATGGAATTTTTGGTGAGTTAGCAAAATACAACAGAAGACGACATGCCTTGGTGCAATGGTAAGGTTGCTTCATATGACCTAGGTGTCATGGGTTCAAAATGCAAAAAAATAACCTCTCTGCACGTGAGGGTAAGACTACGTATATTTGACCCTCCCTAGACCATGGAGTGGTGGGAGCTTCATGCACTAGGATGCCCTTTTTCTTAGCCTAAGGCAACATAAGACTATTTGTTTGTATAGGGAGTTTCATTTGATGGACAATATATAAATGATTATTGATATTTCTATTGTCAAGATTGTCAGGCAGACTGCATTGGCATTTAATTTTACATTATGTTTAAAATGGGTTAATTAATTAATCATTTTTTGTAAGGAAATGGGGACAATTATATTTTTTCCAGCTTCTGGTGAAATTTTATATAGGATATCATAGTAATGACCTATTGCTTGTTGAATCGTTATCTTTTACCATGGTGCCATATGACTACTATAATTGCACCTATTCTCTCTTCTATTTCTTCCAATAATGTCTGCAACTTTGTTTTGTTTTTTTTTTTTTTTTTTAATGCATGTTCTAAAGATTTTATGTTGCCACGTTTTAGAATTATAATGAACCGATAAAACAATTTTTGGTTAATATTTTCTTTCAGATTTGTATTTTTCTCTTAAAGTCTCGTATTGGTCGATAAACTCCATGTACTCCATTGAGCTCAATACACCACCAAATATCTAATGAAAATAAGTTTTCACTCAAGCAACATAACTATGTATTGTGACATTAGAGGTGCCTGTGGACCAAGTCTAATGAAGTCGACTAAGGGGTACTCTAAGGTGGTCACAGGTTGTTGTTTAAGCGTTTGGCACTCAGTCACCTAGCACTTTCTAGGCCTTTGAGCAAGTTGGCTGTTTGAGCATCTATTTTAGCACCTAAGTAGGTGCCTAGCGACCTAAGGTTTGCTCTTTTTTTTCTTGGGTTGGCATTTTGTTGGTTGATTATTGAAAGCATTGCATTTTTTAACTTATTTCTCTAAGTAAAAAAATATTTATTTTTTAACTTATTTGTTACCTTAAATATTAATTGATGCTTGAACATGCTATATTTTTAAGACGTTTTTAAATCCTTTAAATAACTTAAGGAAAAACTTATTAAGTGAAACTAAAGTGATTGAACCAAGGAATTTTATTATCGCATAACTTAAATAGTTGACGACCTTACTGCATGTGTTTATGTATGCATGCATGTATGACTTTGTATATGAAAACATATGATTTTATTAATTTTTAGGAATATGTTTTACTCAAGAACCCACTTTGCTATTGTGTGACGATAAATGACCAGCATGATGTGCTGTGCAAGGATTTGTACAACTCATGACTCTTCTAGCGGATCTGACGCGCATAGAAATTCTCCAAGGTATTCTGGTCGGGTTTCTTCAGGCATACTTGAAGGCTAGGCCGAGCATACCAGAAGTGCTGGCCTTCGAGGTTGGCACCTCTCAGCTGAACTCGATGATCTTGCTAATTGATCCAGACTGAGTAGAGCCTTCTTTGTGAAAGAAGCAACATAGTCCTGCTTCAAAGGCGTGTGCAATTTTACCATATGCCTGGTTGTTACAGCATGTCTCCAAAGCTGTGATGCCATGTCAACAGTTTGTTACGACATAACCTCAAGTTTGTTGGGATTCAATTTCAGAAGATTGGGGGCTCCAACTACAAATAGATCCAAAGGCCCTTCAGGAAAGGTAACGAGAAAAACATCTTAACCAGGGGACAAGCCTTGTCTCTCTCTCTTTGGCTTCTTGATTCCCATTGCAAACCCTCTCCGACTTAAGCATCAGAGAGCCTAGCTGGAGTTAATCTGGCAAGATCTCACTCTTGTTCGTTGTCTTGTAGGTCCATAGAGGCGGTCCATCTCAACATCCCAGGAATAGTGAAAACAGCTATGTATGTATATACCTTTAGGATTTTAAAAGTGTCAATGTCTAGGATAGCAGAGGTCATTTGACAACCTTGGGCAGCCCAAAGCAACTAAAGTAGGAACAATTAGGTGGTTGTTGAAGCCCAAAGCCCTAGCAATGAAGCCTAAAGCCCTAGTAATGAAGCCTAAAGCCCATGCCATGAAGCAGCTTTCATAACTCAATTTTGATTTTGAATATTTTGGTTGGTTCATATTAAGGGTATGGCTTGTTGTTGCAATTAATTCCTGATAGTTGGAAGCTAGGTTTATCATTGCTTGTTTTATTGCCCTTGGAAATTGGGAGACACTATATTGGAAACTAGTTCCTATTTAATGCATAGAGATGGATGCTTGTTCCTTCCTATAGTATACATTCTTTATACTTGTTCTATCCTATGCTATACAATCTTTGTACTATGTAGGTTGAAGGTAGAACTTTTTTTATTTATGGAGTTTTTATTATTGCTTCTCCCCTTATGTATCCTATAAGGGGGTGATACTTATTTGACGTCTTGCATGTGTTGCCTCTCCATTTGGTTCCTGCATCAAGTTGGTACCAGATCTTGGTTGATCGCGGTGGTCCATCATTGTATGCATGGATTGGACATGGATTAGCCAATGAAACTTCAGTTCATCAACCCATTTTGTGAGACAACTAAATGGATGACTTGAGGAGACAAGTGCAGCATTGACAAGACCTTATAGATGTTATGAAGTCTTATATCATGAGGATGCTTTTCATGTTTCAAAGGAATGCAGTGATGAAGATCATCTTTACTATAGTGAGATTCATGATCTGCAACTTATTGCTTGGGTTTGCAACTAATTTTAATATTTATTTAGATGAAGCTTCCTATGATTCACATGAACTTTGCTAGTGACTCTGATCATATCAATGGTAACATATCTTTGTTGATGAAGTGGATTAATTATGATGGGGGTCATGTCAATTCTTCATTAATGTTTTAGTTCATTTTGAAGAACGTAGTTCTTAACTATGATTGTCAAGCATGTGGGAAGAGTTGAAGGCATCCATAGTGAAGAAAAATATCTCAAATTATTCATGAAAACTAATGGTTTGATCCCATGGAGTTGACAAAGAATGCTTAATCCCATGGAGTTGGTTCGGAAAGAAGAATCACCATTGCCAAGGAGTTGACGAAGAATGCTTACTCACTTTGTTTCTTTTCCTCTCACTTATTCAAATAATAAAAGGGTCCTACTTGGAAGAGGATCATTCATAATTATTAAACTATTCGATACAAGAGAAGTGGTATGAAAGAGAAGTTTATGAATAAAACAAACCAAGTATTATTATAAAAAATGTTTGTGGATTTACATCACCAAGTGCTTGTTGAAGAGTTGAAATCATGAGCAAGTTCTTATTGATTAGAGGTGCATGATATTGGAGGTTCCATGAACTAAGGTTTGCCATACCAGTCGGAACCGTCGATATTGGTATGTACCAACCATACGGTACTAGTATCGAACCAATATGTGGTACGGGGCGTATTGACACTTGATATGCTAAACCGGATACTGTATCGGACGTACCAACATTGTAATAAGATGATATTGATACAACGTCTAGCACCGAGACGAAGAACCTTACCAAGGGGAAACCAAAGTTTGGTTGTAGTAGGCCCGCTTAGTTGGCTTATGCCCTAGGGAAGCCCATTTCATGATGCACATGCTCCATGAATTTTTTGATTTTTAAATATATTGGTTAATGGTTGCATTTTAAGTCATGATTAGTTGTCACTAATTTTCAAGTTCAAAGTTGTCTATGATTACTTTTATTGTGTCCCTTAGAAATGTGGGATTGTGTATTTTGGGAACTTGTTTTTGTTTAAATGCACTGAGTTAGAGACTTGTTCCTCCTATGCTATATAATCTCTATGCCATGCATGGTGAAGGTCACTTACCATTTAAATTTGAAGAAAGTTATCTATCTTGGGAAGTTTTTGTCCTCATGGTAGATTTTGTGTTAGTGCTTATCTAGTGACTCATTTGGCTACTACCTCTTCTCTCCATTTTATGGTATCATGGTGGGTTCTAAGGTTTCTTGAAGTTGTAAGAATGATTAGGTGTGAATCTATCGGAAGGTCATGGAAAATCTATGATGCAAATCTGTTCTTGGTTGTTATTGGCTATTTGAAATTCACAATAAAGGAAATCATGAATGCCATATCAAGGGGTAACTATTATTAATGACTAGAATATCTAGGTAGTTTATTGCGCACACCTTGTTGTGTTCACTATATCTGGATGTCGCATGTGGAGACTAGTGTCTATTTGGGGGTTAGTAGGCAAAAGTAGAAAAGCTTTGTGATTTGTAGCATGATCATTTTTGTAAATACTCAAAGTATATATTATATTCCGCAAGTCAACTAGATGATATATACTCTAGCCGTTTATTTCAAAAAAAAAAAAAAAAACAATAAATTGATGATGATAATTGTCATTATATTTTTGTTTCCATTAACATTTCCTTTTTTTTCACCATTCTTTTGTCATGGCATCCGGTTTTTATTTAGTACATAGATTTGTCATTACTTGTAGCAGGCAAGCTCTTTGGGATCACAAGATGCTTGTTATTTGAATATAGTTTTTTTCTTTTTAAATATCCAACCATGTTGATCCCATATCTGGACTTCATTTTAATGCTGTTTTCAACTTGAGAGAGGAAGATAGAGTTTGTGCATGACCTTTTTAGTGACATTTTTTTTTTCCAAAGAGTGCTTTATGGGAAACAAGAAATGAATGCATTGAAATAATTCTAGGTGGTGGTGGCCTCCTTGTATATGAGGCTAAACAAAGATGGTATACAGATTGGGCAGTAGTGTATCATATCCTCATGATTTTTATTTGGCAAATACAAATATGGATATGGATATTAATTGGATGCTAAAATTTGTGTCCACATTTGTGTTAAACAGATATGGCATATTGACAATATGATTATAAATATGGGCATAACTCAGATAGTTAGACTTTATGGGTAGGATATTCTTCCACTTTACATTTTATTAACTCAAGATAAATCTATAGGCCACCTGACTTTATCTTAATACTTTTCTAGAACAAATAAATGATCGAACTAACAACAATATCTTTCTAAGTCATCTTAATGACCTGAATCTTTAGTCGATCTTGATACTTCCACTAAGTTATATTTTTTGGATTAGAAAATGACTATTAAGGATGCAATCCACCAAGTCAAAGATACTGCAGTATGAAAAGTTAATTAAAGACATATTGATGACTTTTAAGGACGGATCCATCAAATCAAGGATATAGCTGTGTGAAAAGAAAAGTAAATTAGAGACATGCTGATGTTCAACCTGTACTTCCCTTCAAAGTTTATGAGAGCTATATAAAATTGAATGGAAGTGCAAAAGGAATCACCAATTGGATATTTGTGTATGCATATGTTTATCTGCTTTTCTTTGACGCATACAAATATGGACATAAATATTGGTTGGAAGCTAAAACCTATATCTACATATGGATATGGAAATGTGGATACTACTTGGTCCATTTTCACCCCTACTTGGATGTTACTTAATGTAACCATGAGGCATCAGGGATGATAGTATGTACAATTGGATCAAACAAGATGAGAATGTCTACCATATTAATGAGAATAGCCTTCACTTGTGGACTTATTTTATCAGTGGCCTAATACTCCTGTATGGTCGGAATTTTTTTATTTTTTGTCATATTTGATCCCAACGCTTTTTGGAATATGAAGAGTTTCAAGCATAAGTGCTTTGCCTGCACCATGCCAAGGCATTGGACTACGTAGTTTTTTCTCTAGCATTCCCTCTTGGGCCTATCCTAGAAAATAGAAAAGATAAGGAGGCCCCTAGACTAGAAAATAAATAAAACAAAATTTCTGCAAAAACTCCCCAAAATCTTGATGGAGGAAGTAAAGGATGACAGTGATGTGCAAATGAATCAAACTAGATAATTATTGTTAAATTGGGAGAAGTGATTCTTACTTTTTGGTTCGAAAGGAATAACTAGGAGGATGCCATGACCATATTGAAGTCCATCACTCCTCTATGTGTTAGTGTGTAAAAAAGTACTGAAAGTATTGGACCACTGATATTGGCATGATCCATATAGTGACAAGTTTCATGCTTGTATGTGGCATGCATGGCATGTTTGGGCACCATGGCATTCCAAGCATCAGCATGTGATTGGCACTGTGCCAATGTCACTTGTCAATTAGGTGCCAGTGCAATCCATCATGTGTCATGTTGAGTGGCATGAGTGACATTTAAATACATATGCATGCACATCTATATGATGATTTAGTGGGACTTCTTGGGGTGAATGACTATTTGGATTGATCTTTTAAATCTTTTATTTGTTGGTCATTCTTATTAAGTGTAACCTTTGGCACTGGTTTGAACCTTCCTGACCTTTCTTGTAGCTCCCCTCCATGTTAGCCTAGTTCCCTGTCCACTTTCTAGATTGTCTATCAGGGATTTCTAAGGTAAGCACTGTTGTATATGTACATCTTTTGAGTGCTCACATGGGGAAATGAGTAATTATTTGCCATTTGTGTTTATTAGGATAAAAGGAAACGGAGGTGTAGTTTGGTCATTTAACCAATCTATAAATTGGTATAGATTTGGCCTTTCCATTTTCTTTAAATAAGTGATGCTAAAGGTGTTTTGATCTATTTATCAATTGTTCTTATACATCCTATGAGTATTATAGCTCTCCACATGTGATAATAATAATAATAATAATAATAATAATAATAATAATAATAATAATAATAATAATAATAATAATAATAATAATAATAATAATAATAATAAGATAATTTTAGGTTGTGTTAAGAATTTTTACTTTCCCCATCAATCTCTATGCTAAATTTCTTGAGTATTTCCCTCAAGCTCCATTATTGTTATCTTAGATCTTCTCATCCTTGCTGACCCTTGACAAAAACTCAATCACTTCTCCTTTTTGATTTGTTGTTAAATCTCCTGCAAGTAGAAAATCTAGTGTTCGTCAAACCTATTGGAACCAGACGATGCAGCCCTTATTTTGTGCGGCCCACTGTGCTCTCTCTTCCCCCTCCTTCATCTCCTTCTTGCCTAGTTTGCCGACTTCACTTAAGAAATTTGAAAAAAAACAAAAAAGGGTGGAGCCCTTGTTTTGTGCGGCCCGCTGCCCACTGCCCTCTCTCTCTCCCCCCTCCCTCTCCCTGCTCTCCTTCCCTTCCTCTCCTTTCTGGCTAGTTTGCTGACTTAATCAATTCGAAAAAAGTTAGGGATGGAGCCCCTATTTTGTGCAGCCCCCTGCCCTCTCTCTCCCCCTCCCTCTCCCTCCTCTCTTTCCTTTCCTCCCTCTCCTTCCTGCCCCCCTCTCTCTTTTTCTCACTTTCCTTCTCTCTCTGCCCCTCTCGCCATCTCTGGCTTTGTTGGTACGGTCTGGAATGGAATGGCATGGTACTGTACCATATTGTACTATATCGTTGGGTAATCGGTACAAGTCTTGGTACCAACACAATATACCTGGCACCTAGGTGTCAATGCAAGGTTTGACCTGGGTGAAGGAGGAACTCCATGCTGCCATTATGTGCAATGCCCAACCTCGCCCATGGGTATGAGCAAGTTTTTAGTATGTAGGAGTAGAACCATCTAATTTTTCATGTAGATAATGCCTTGTCCACCTGGATAAACCTCTGAAGTACTTGTTGACTCTTTTTTGGCTCTATGGCAAATCTATGTCACATAACCCTATATTGTATATGATTATGGGGGTGGGAGATAGATATGATTTCTCAACTATTCTTACAATTAAAATGCAAATGGATTTTAGGACATCACCCCACTTCTAACAAGTATTAGATTTTCAAGTATTTATACCAAATCTGCATATCTCCACCCTCATATCATAAATAACCTTCCATCTAGCTTTTAAACAAAAAGTTACCTTAGCTTGCCAAATCCCCCTTAGACTACATTTTCTCTCTTCCCTGTTGCAATATGTTCTAGAAAAAACCTGAAAAAGTTTTCAAAATAACTGTTTTTGACCTTACACATTTATGGCAAAAACTGAAGACCTAAACAACCTATCAGCCTTTCTTACATCCTCTTATTTGCTTTTGTTCTTTTTTAAATATTGTCCAAAAATGGTTTTGAATGGAAAATGTATTTGTTATCTTACAATCCTGACCAAATTCTTTCATTAGCTTTTGGTTTTCTAGCAGTTTTTACAAATAGAATTTTATCCTATCTTCATTACTAGGTAAACATCAAAGATTCTGCCAGACCTAACTATTCTTTATTAATCAAACCATGTCTTAGCATTTTGGGGCCATTCTTTGACTGGAATTGGAAATTTTTTGATTTATCTTGTTTTGTGCCATGAAATAGTTAATCCGACAACATCCTCAAAAGGAAACTGCAATTATGGTATTGCTTAATGAATTTAGTTGTACACCCAATTCCATATAGACAACCCTTCTAAACAAGCTTTATTGTAACCTCACAAGCAACATTTCTTTCTTTCTGATAGTTTGAGTGTTTTGGTCTAAGATGTACAATTTAATGTTTAAATTTTGGTCGTTCACTGCAATCTTGTTATTGACACTTTGTACGTGACTGAAGGTTATGGTAATCAATCTTAAGATTGTGTAACACAAGGAATCTGAATTGGCATATGGTATGCAAAGCTTTTACATACTCAAATTCATTAATCTTAAGATTGTGTAAATCAATGCATCTGAATTGGCATATGGGATGGAAAGCTTTTAAATAATCAAATTTACAACTTCTTTTGTTGATTCCACAGGTTATCTTCTCCATTTTCTTCTTTTTGGTGCTTCCCACATTTTGACTTTTTATTCTGACATTTTATGGTTCTTTTGTACGATCTTGGGAATATGCCTATCTAACCAATCTTAAACGTACGAGGAACATTTGTGCATTGCTTTGTAATTATGCCATCAAATAGTAACATTTGTTGTTTGCTTTCCTTGAACTGGCAAATTACTTATTTCCTATGCTTTACTACAAGCACATACCCCTTTGATAGACAGAGGTAGATGTATAATTATAATTTTTTTTTTTTCATGTGGGTTTAATATGAAATCATTCTGTTCATTCTTCTATAACTGTGGAAGTCCATGAAACCTAAAATATGGAAGGGTTTTTTTCCTTAGTTTTATTGGAAGTTTAGGCTGCATGAACTAGAATAGTTGATTGGTAACATTTACTAATGCTTTGTCATAGATCTCTATTCAACACTACATGGCATATCCATCATACAATAGACTCTTCAATGTCATTTGTCTCCTTAAGGGCATGTTTGGGAACAATCCGCTGTATCCAACTGGATTGGAAGGGGAAGATATTGCTGGAGGGGAGAGGAGGCAGTGGGAGCATAGAGGGAGAGGGCAAGGGGTCAAGGGCCTTGATCCCTATTGAATTGAAAAAAAGATCTGCAGAGATTTTTAATTTAATTTTTTCAAAATCCCACCGAGATCTGGCCCACTACTCTGGTGATCTCCGTCTCCTTTCTCATGCTACCTCCCTCTCTCCCCCTCCTCCGCTCTCTTCCCCTCTTGGTCCTATAGGAACCAGTGGATCATTCCCAAACAAGTCCCAAAGTGGGAAATTGTTTTATTTTTATTTTTTTATGAATTACAAAGTCCTT
This sequence comes from Elaeis guineensis, assembly GCF_000442705.2. NCBI lineage: Eukaryota > Viridiplantae > Streptophyta > Magnoliopsida > Arecales > Arecaceae > Elaeis > Elaeis guineensis. Next base: position 106,630,774 of record NC_025998.2, read on the forward strand.
AATATGGTTCACTATTATGATAGTTAAAATCAGAAGTTATGTAGATTTTTGCTTCTATATTAACAAGTTTTGTTTCTTCAGAAGATATATATACCAGCCCTCATATGTTCAAGTGTACATACTTCTTAGACCTCAAATACAAGAGTGCTTGCTAAGTTGGAAGTTGGGATCATAATAATTAAAACCTGAAAAACAAGGAAATTACAAATTTTGGTACTGCATTTGTCATCATGTATATGTATATCTGTGGATATATACCCACTGGTATACTGGAGACGTAGAAATTGGGATGTGTTAGAACCTCCACCTTGTCTTCCATAGATGTATAAGGGAAAAGGGTTATGTTTCTTCTGTGCAGCATTTTGTCATTGGAATTGTTTTTGGAAATGTGATGTTCAATTTTTTTTCATTTCCAGTAAGGTTTTCGGAAGTCCTATTTTGTGGTAATTAAAATTCCTGAGCATATTCTTTCCTACAAAGAACTGTTTCAGTTGGAAATTGTGTCAATCTCTTGTACTGGATTTTCTCATGGAGTAAGATCTGATACTTTGATGTCATATTTGTAGAAATTTTTGTAACTTGTTACACATAGAGAACACACAGAGCACTTTACATTTTCGTTTTCTTGGCTTAGTAACGTGGTATCTTTTCTGATATTTGCAGTTTATGCCCAAGAAGGGTGGAACGCCGTATAGGAATGAGATAGTTTTCATATCACCAACAGGCGAAGAGGTTAAAAACAAGAGACAGTTGGATATTTATTTGCGTTCACACCCAGGAAATCCAGCATCTTCTGAATTTGACTGGGGAACTGGTCTCTCTCTCTCTCTCTTGCTCTTTCTCTCTCATGCTTGCTCGCCAACTTACCCTCCACCTCTTCCATGCATATGCACAAGCTTTGCATACATGTTTGCAAATGTGGTTCCTTTTATCATTTCTTTTCTGACATGGATTAAACAGGTGATACCCCGAGACGCTCTGCAAGAATTAGTGAAAAGGCAAAGGCAACAGAGACCCCAGAAGGTGAAAAGCCAAAAAAAAGAGAGAGAAAATCAAGCTCAAAAAAAGGAGGAAATAAAAATAAAGATAGTGATGGTGTGAATGAAGCTCCTGCAACAGAGGATGCAACAGTTGAAGATACACGTGCATTTGATGAAAAAATGAAGGAAGCTGAAGGTGGTGAGGACAAGTCCAAAGATGAGGTTGTTTCTGTAGAAACTGCAGTGAAAGAGGGAGCTGTCGGACAAGCTTCGCTGGACGAAGTCAAAGTAAATGTTGAAGAGAAAACTGAGAAGTTAGAAGAAAGCAGTAAGGTTGATCCTGCTGCAGCAGTGCCAGAGGAAGCCGAGAAGGAAGGGGAGCCTGAAACCGAAAAACCAGCTGATGCTGAAATACTGCCTCCAGCAACTGATGAGAAAGAAGAGGCCTCAGCTGAGACAGAGATGGACAACAAGGTGCCAGAGAATGGAACCCACAAGGATAATGAAGCTTCAGTTCCCAAAGATGCACCTTCTATGAACTGTGATGATGGGCAACATCAGCCCCAGGCCTCTCCGGTTAATTGCTGAAACTCATAAAAGCTAGGCCTTTAGGCTGTTACTGGCTGTTTAGTTAGACTTAATCTGAACATATAGTTGGTGTTGGGATTTGGCTTAGAGTTAATATTGTATCCTATCTGAATCTTCTGTATGTGCTACTGGTGCTACCTTCTTTGTCATCACTGGGATGTAATTTGGGAATATGTTCTGATGCTATTTACTCTAACATGTTAACTTAATATTCTTGACATACGTATGTTGTGTTTTACAGCAGGATATTGCAGGTTTTATGCATGACATGAGATTTGGACTTATCACTGCGGTTACTTGTCTGGTTGGCAAGGTTTTTTTTTTTTTTTTTATTTTTTATTTAGCAGGTTTTGTGCTTTACATTACTTATAAATGATCATATGTTAAATAGTGGTCAGCATTTGTTCTTCTTTCAAAGAAAATGTGTTTCCAATTTGAAGTAGTATGCTTTGTCTTGAATTAAACATGCTGCTGCCTGCTTGATGATGCCTGCCTTATTCAAACCTAAACAGGTTATAGTTCATTCCCAATAGATAGGCTGTTAAGATTGTTGGAGCAGCTCTGACATAAGAAGTGGAAATGACATTTTTATGTTCCTCTATCAACCAGGTCTAAGAGAAATCTAGGTTTATTCAAAATGAACCGTCTGTAAGGAAAAGAATGGTATTTTCTTAGAGCAATTGAAGAATGCAGAAGGAAGAAAGAAAATTTTAGTTAAGGCTATTTTTTCAATTCTTCTTCCCTTTTATTTTGGGTGCATATTTTTTCAAGTCTTTTGATCTGCACACAATAGGAGAATCTGCATTACTCTACTAGATGATGGATTGCTCTTTTTATTTATTTATCCAATGTTGTCTGAGTTTCTGGTATAACTTCTTTCTGTTTGGGCTCAAAATAGGATGAACTAATAAGCGTACCTGATTTGCATATTCAATCCGGAAAAATTTCATCATAAATTTCAAGGTCGGATGCCACTCAGCGTGTCCTCCTTTTTAGGGTGTCATTCTGCGCCATGATCAATATTGTCTGTTTTGTGAATTAATTTTTCGTTTTTCCTCCCCTATTCTCTGGCCCTTTCCTGATCTAAGAGGTTGTTGGGAGAGGGTAGGAACCACTGATAAGTACATGACGGACCTTTCTGGCTCTGCTATCAGGCTGGTGGGGTAGAGAATTTCCGAGAATATGAGGAGCCACCAATCGATAAAAGCAACGACCGTTGGGTATATTTTATCAAAAAATAACCTGAATATTGGAGTACAAAACCTTTTACAGGACTCGAGAAATTTCTACTATACATAGGGTTTCTGCCTAACAGTCTTTGAGGGTGCAGACGAAAGAAAAGTTTATAGCGAAAATCGGTAAGCCGATGAACAAATTTAAAGTTGCAACTACATTGCCATTCTGTCATTATGTTCCATCTAGAGCCCATGGGGAACATCACAGTCTGCATATAAGGAAATAAAAAACAGAAAGGGAATGCTGTGAACATCAGCTGCATGGTCTTTCCTGTGTTTGTTCCTCTGCTCATATCTTCATTGTTTTCTCATATCATTGGACAAGCAATGGACTGGATTTGTGTAGAAGGGTCCAAAGAGGCGAGGCGGTTTTCTTGCGCAGTTTTTTGCTGATGTAACCGTTTCATGGCAGATTATGCAAGGCTTATTGATTTGATTGGCCATCTCGCTGATGAATTCTAGATTCTATATAGCTGTAGAAAGGAACCAGTAAAAGGTTCGAAAAGACGAGAGAAACTATGATCCCCAGTTGCTCCCTACTTATACACAGTTGTACGGGAAAACTAGACCTTTTCCTTCTAAAAAAACCAGCATTTGTTGTTGGAGAAGCTCACAACTAACAAGGTCTCGACAGCTTTAATAATCTGATTGGCATGTGAAACATAAAATGGAGTCAAATGTCTGATTAATCCAAGTTCTAAACTCAGTATGCTAGATTTATTTATTTATTTATTTCAGATTCTCTAGGTTCTTAATTCAGTATAATAGGTTGTCTTTTTTTTTTTTTTTGGGTAACGTATAATAGGTTGTCTTTATTATTTCAGATTTTGCACTATAACTCGCAAAATTGATCTCTTCCCTCACTACAATACGGTTATGAACGAAACTCAAGGATATAAAAGGGTGTGTTCAATTTTCAAGGGCCACTTTTTAACTCTAACTAAGATTTTGCACCCGTGTGACAAAATACTCTTTTAAGCTGCAAGTCATGCATGCTAAAGAGATATGTTGGCAAATCCGATCAAAAAGCTTGGGTCTTAAGCCAAAAGAAAATCTAAGAGCTTGAGGACTCATGTGGGAAGAGCCCGATGACTAATCAAACTCCACCATGCATCGAGGATGCAGCCAATGACCCGTCGTCCATCAAGGATGTGTTGTTGAACATGGCAAATGAGGGGGATATAGGGAGAGAATATGAGGTCTTATCCATGAAGCAAACTAGGTCTTTGGCTCAGGTGACTCAAGGAAGACAATGGCATAGGTGGGAGATCCAAAAAAGATTCTGATGAGAAGATTGAAGGAAATTTAATTTTGAATGCAGAATTAATCGTACTTTTAGATATTGTTGTTCAAGTCCACATGATTTAGCCTGTAACTATCTATAACTTGTAACCACAAGAGAATCAACCTGGATGCTCCTTGCTGTCATCGAGTAGCATCTTGATTTTCCTAATATTAATAAGAGTATCATCAATAGGAAGGATCTCACAAGGATGAGTAAGGGACAAAGTTCGTAGAAGTTCTTTTATAACGTGCCTCATCCATCAGAGAGTATCTGAATCAGTCGCAAAGACCGGAAGATGGATGTTGTCCACAATGATTGTGTAGAGCTCAATTTATCAAACCATCAAATATATTCTTATTACTTTATCGGAGGTTTATTTTAGTCATAGTCTAGATCAATTAAAACATATAAATACAAATCTCGATGCGTGTTAGTGTGGGCCATGTGTGGATGGGTTTAATCAAATAAATTATAATATTCTCCTACTTGGCCCAACCTAATACAAGCATTTACATATTAATTATTTAATATATTTAAAAATCTTTAATGAAATATTATCTAGATCTAATAATTGAAAAACTGATGTAGCCATATTTAAAAAACTTAATTCCTCCATAGGATATATACTGTATACTTGATTACAAAATAATCATCAGTGTAAATCATGATGACAAATATATTATCAATCAACACATGACCATTCATGTATCACAACACTAATAACATCTTATAACCAAATTTTTTATGTCAAATTTTAATTTATGAATAGACAAAACTTTATGCCTATTTCTTGGTCATCTTTATATCATACAGTAAATAACTGATCAGCATAAAATAAACTAAACTTTGTCATAAAACCCAATGTGATGACTTTATACATATTATCCAATATATATCATAAAATAAGTTGTATCCCATATGATTCATCTGATCTTCAAAATTTCAAGAATGAGTCTTTAGTCAGTGGAATTGCAATTATCAGCTTTTTTTTAATATATTCCACAAATACTATATTCTCCTTTATTCTTTTATGAAGAGCAATTATTTGATACTAATATACTTATAAATACTTGTACGCTTTATATTATAGGAGAATCTTACTACAGAATTATCACAATATATCTTTATCTATTTGCTAATAGAGTCAATAACTCTAAGTCCTACGATAAAATTTCACAACCTTATAGCTGGTGAGGAAGTTTCATATAGGCTACATACTTTACTTCCATAGTGGATGTGATAAATAAAATCTTATTTTACATACATCGATGATATAGCCCCTCCTATAAGTAGAAAGATATTCCAGTAATAAACCTTTTACTATCTGTGCATCTAGCAAAGTATGAATCCTAATAGCCTATTACTTTATGATGATCAGACTGTTTGTATATAAGCATATAAACTTTTATACCATACAGATAATATATAACTTTCTTTGCAGTTTTTCTATGTTCCATTCCTTGATCTTGTTAATAATGTCCAAGTATTGATGTAGCATAAGTAATGACTGGACCCATACAAACATGTGCATTGACTCATAACATCAGATGCAGAGGTTATGTACCTTATTTTCTCTATTTTTATCTTAATTCTTGAATATTGAGCTTTATTAAATTTATCACCCTTTACAATATGAGCACACCAGAAGAATATTTTTTTATCTCAAATTTTATACTATAGAGATGTAAGTCTTTTAAGACAGTCCAAGTAGCCCTAAGGATCTATTTTGGCGAATCTCAATACCGATAATATAAGCGACTTTACCCATATCTTACATCTCAAAATTTTGAAATAAAAACTATTTGATTTTCTTAAGTGGACCAAAATTATTGTTGGCAAGCAGAATAATATCCACATTATACCAAAATTATGAACTTTCTCTCGCTGACCTTCGGGTATATATATTAATCAATAGAATTTTTTTAACCCAAAGAATATGATTATCCTATTAAAATCGAGATACCACAATGTGAAGCATGTTTAAATCCATAACTTACTTTCTTTAATATACAAACCATATGCACTTGTCCACTGATCACAAAAATCCTCTGATTGTTTTATATAAATCTTTTTCTCTAGACACTATTAAGGAAGACCGTTCTTACATCTATCCATGTAGCTCTAAGCCACAAATAAGCTACTAAGGTTATGATTATCCTAAAAGAGTACTTTAAAGAAATAGAAGAATAGGTCTCTTTAAAGTCAATGCCCACCTATTGAATAAACCTCTTTGCCATAAGTCTGGCTTTATATCGTTCAACCTTACTATTGAAATTTTTTTTGTCTCATAGATCCATTTGTAACTTATTTATCGCACCCTTTAGATAGATCAACTTATTTTCAGACACTGTTATTATCTATAGAGCTCAACTCTTCTTTTTGTGGCATCCAACCATTGTAAAGAGTGTTGGATATTGACATCACATAGAGATAGATATGCATGCAGAAATTTTAAAATTTTTTAACACATACAGAGTACGTAGCGAAAATAAAAATTTTTATATTACTTTAACATTGTTTTAGGACAACTGTTCAATATAACATTCTACCATTATATCAGGGCAACCTTATGTCAGAACAATGTGAAAATAATTTTCAATTAGATCTAATCTAATTTAGCATGCATGGAGATCAAATCTCATAATCCAAGCATCATCACATATGCAAGATAAAATGTAAAACAAAATCTAAATTTTATATTTGTGCAGGTAGATCTTCACTGCGATCTGATGATCTGAGAATATCTTCGAGGTCCTGTTATAGCCGCATAAGTGTCTAATCTCTACAGGTATCCACCAAGACTAATCTGATTAGGAGGTCTCGATCTCACCGGGGTGCTAGCTTTCTTGCAGAGATCGCTCTCTGAATTATCGAATCGGTTGGATCTTTTGATTCTCTTCTCAAGAGAATCAAAAAGATCTGTAGGAGGAACTCAAAATCAGATCAAATCTGATTTTTTTTTATTTTTCTCTTCTCAAGAGAAAATCAAAGATCTACAGAAGAAGATAAGAGATCAGATCTCTTATTTTTTTTTCTTGTCCAACCTGTAGGGTTTCAGAGTGGGCATGCACAGTGGAAACATAATGGATTTCAAAATTTTAATAAAAAAATTTTAAATATTAAACCCTTAAACCAGCATCTCCTTGATGATTAACAATCATATATAACATAAATTCAAGATTAAATTTAAGTTATAGAAGAATATCTGCAGCGTTTAATCCAAATTTCGACAGAACCTCTACCAGGCGCCCAAGTATTTGCCCTCCAACGGTGATCCACATAGGGCTATGATCAGAACACCAACTCTTTGAGATGATTCTTCCTCCAAAATTCTCACTCTAAAAATTTTTTTGAACACCAAGACCTCAAGACGCTCTTCCTCTTCTCCTAGCCTTCCTATCCCTACCTTTCTTCTCTCCTTGTCTTCCTTAATTCTCTTCCTAGACTCTTGTCCTAAAATTGGACTTGTCCTTTCTATTTTTGGACTTGTCCTAACAAGAGAAAGAAGAGACTAATTGGACAATAGAGAGAGGATGTTAGAAAGAAAGGAGGAATTGGAAATCTGAATGAATCCGATCCCCCGGCACACCCCCTTTAAATACTTAGCGATGGGTTGCCTTTGAGAATTTTTCGTGCCCCTTCCACGCGTCATCTCGCATCTATCAGAAAATCTAATACCTTCTGATGAATTCTCATGCCTATCTGGAGATTTTTGACACATGACAATCATCGAAAAAAAATCCAAGAGATGCTTCATGCAGAAGGACTCTTCGAAATATTTTTCTCGATGATTCTCTGATGAGTCGCGTAGCTTCCCATGGCATAATTATTTTTCACATCCCATCAATGTAATTTTATCCATCCAATAGCCAAAAATAAAGGTGCTAACATGAGAATGTCATAGAAAAAACTTCAGATTAAGAAGTGATGTGACAAATGGGTTAGAATCCTTTACAAGTTGGACTCTTGGTCAGGCGCATGGATCAGGCTGACAGGATTTCCAACTTCAATGAATTTTCACGATTAAACTAGAAGGAATTTTAACTTCAAAAAAATTTATCACACTCAAAATAAAGTTAGAAATCATCCAAAAATTTATTTCATCATGGAACATAGGATAAGCTCAAGGATGAGGCGTCCCATCTCATGGGATGCGAAAACTGTTTCTGCACACAAACTGCACCCACGCATAAGAAAAATTCTTGACTCATGGAAACTTAGTTTCCTAGGTCCAAATTTTTTATACATGCAGCCAAGGACTGAACCAACTCAAATCCAAAATTGATTTGAATTAATTTAGCTTTAATTAGCCCAATCTGGAATCAATTTTAAACCCGATTTGAAACAAGGAGCTAGTTTTTTGCAACATGTGCTAGCATGTCAATTTTGCAAACATGATCTAATCCAATTAGACCCCTGATCAATACTCTTTGTGTGTGACCCATTAAGTTTCATATCTAGCCAGCAATAAGTCTAAGTTCAAGTTGATTTGATTTGATTAGAATTTAATCTAACCGATCTAGATCCAATCGAGCTAACCCGATTTCAGCAATTAGAACTCTTTCTAATTGGTGATTGAATTAAACTCTTTAATTCGATCAAACCCATAAGACAAGATTGACGTCTAGCAATGTATCATGTCTACTTAGAAGATATAAAATTTTTGATAAAAATACCAAAAATACCCTTCAGTGGAAAGTTACCGTGCAATTTGATCCTGCGATCTCCCTGCACCCCGAATATGACTCTGGATATGGAATGATGTCCAATCCAATATCATACTCATGTTTCTCTCAATCTTATATGATGATTCAATTAATAAAATATTAAAAATTTTTTCTAATTTTTATTCTACTTTGATCAAAGGCTTCCTTAATCATCAATCGATCAGAACAAGTAGGATGCGATTTCCTCTTACCAGGAGTGATCGATTCCATATTGACCTACTCACAACCTCCATACACATTCTACCATATCTAGAATACCCCATACATGACTAAGTCATGAATGAATATGAACCAAAAAATATGGATTCATGTATACAAGGTTCTATGGTAGTCTCAGGTCAAAGGATTACATGCACAACTCCCACTATAAGAAAACATCTCTTGACAGGTAAGTAAATTTCATAAGATGTTTCTTAAATCAGATCAATTCAGTGAACTCATTCTCTAATGAGCACCCATTTCCTTGTATTAGTGTCTCACACAAGTTGCATATGAGATCTGCCACCCTCTCCATCGAGCATACATAGAAAGTGATAATCTATCTGGAACATTGATCCCCTACTCAATGCTCCTATGACTAGGAATATTCTAAATCAGAATTTTTAGGATTTTAGGTCTCATAGGTATGATCTTATCATAATCCTAAACCCATTTTCCTGATTTATGGAGTTCATCATAATCGTTACTAAAGTAAGATGCAGCATATGATGAAAAATGCCTTTTATTATTTAAAGAGTCAATATATAAGTTTGGAAGATTACAAGAAAAATCTATCAAAATACAAATTTTGATTGGCTTGTAGGGCATATTCCTTACAATCTCCCACTTGCACTAAAGCCAATCGCCCTTATATTTTATCCCCATACAATCGAGATGGCGATCGAACTGCTGCTGTGGTAGAGCCTTAGTGAATGGGTCTACTATGTTATTCTTTGTTTCTACTCGTTCAATGACAATATCTTGTCTTTCGATTATTTCACGAACGAGATGGAAGCGTCTTAGAATGTGCTTGGATTTATGATGAGACCTTGATTCTTTTGCTTGAGCAACTGCTCCAGTATTATCACAGTAAAGTGGTACTAGATTTTTAATCTCAGGAACGACACCCAACTCAGTGATGAACTTCTTCATCCAGACGACTTCCTTGGCGGCTTCACTTGCAGCTATATATTCTGCCTCAGTGGTTGAGTCAGCTACAGTCTGCTGCTTGAAACTTTTTCAACTAACAGCTCCACCATTAAGAGTAAAGACATATCCTGAAGTGGACTTGCTATCATCAGGGTCTGATTGGAAACTAGAGTCAGAATAACTTTCTAGTTTTAAATCAGATCCTCCATATACCAGAAAAATATCTTTAGTCCTTCTTAGGTACTTAAGAATATTTTTCACTGCTTTCCAATGATCTTCTCCTGGATCAGCTTGAAATCTACTAACTATGCCTAAGGCATAGGCAACATCAGGCCTAGTACATAGTATAGCATACATAATCGATCCTATTGCCAAAGCATAGAGAATAGAACTCATTCTATTTCTCTCTTCCGATATTTTAGGAGACATCCTTTTAGAGAGATGTATACCTTGACTCATGGGTAAATAACCTCTTTTACTTCCATCCATGCTAAACCTCTTTAGCACTAAGTCTATGTACCTAGATTGGGACAAGCCTAACATCCTCTTAGATCTATCCCTATAGATCTTTATACCTAGTATATAGGATGCTTCATCCAAATCTTTCATGAAAAACTTACTTGATAGCCATGTCTTGACCGATTGTAACATTGGGATATCATTCCCAATAAGAGTATGTCATCCACATATAAAACTAAGAAGACAATGGCACTCCCACTAGTCTTCTTGTATACACAAGGTTCATCTACATTTTTAATAAAGCCAAACTCTTTGACTGTAACATTAAATCGGATGTTCCAACTCCTCGAGGCCTGTTTAATCCATAAATAGATTTCTTAAGCTTGCATACCTGATTTTCTCTCCCTTTTGAGACAAACCCTTCTAGCTGAGACATGTAAACCTCTTTCTTAAGATAACCATTAAGGAAGGCGGTCTTCACATCCATTTGTCAAATCTCATAATCATGGTATACTGCTATTGCAAGCATAATCCATATAGATTTGAGCATGGCAACAGATGAAAATGTTTCATCATAATCAATACTCTATTTTTGCTTGAAACCTTTAGCTACTAATCTAGCTTTATAGGTTTCAACTTGGCCATCCGCTCCAATCTTTTTCCTATAGATCCATTTGCATCCAATAGGGGTCACACCCTCTGGTGCATCAACTAAAGTCCACACTTGATTGGAATACATGGAGTCCATTTCAGATTTCATAGCCTCTAGCCATTTGTTTGAGTCCCTTCTCATGATGGCTTCCGTATAGATCAAAGGTTCATCATTCTCAATGATGTGGGCTTCATTATTCTCAATAACGAACCCATACCTTATAGGTGCATTCCGCACCCTATCCGACCTTCAGAGAGGAGGTGTACTTTATGTTTGTACTTCATTAATGGATATTTTTGATTGAGGATCATCTTGTGCTTGCATTTGTAGGTCTTGAACTTCTCCAAGTTCAAATTTTTTTTCCACTGCCTCTTTCTAGGATAAATTCTTTTTCCATAAAAGTGGCATATTTACTGACAAACACCTTATGTTCAGTAGGATGATAAAAGAGGTATCTTATACTCTCTTTAGGATAACCTACAAACAAGTATTTATCTGCCCTAGCACTCAGCTTATGTCCAAAATTTCTTTCAACATAAGCTGGACAGTCCCATATCTTAAGATACTTAAGATTAGACTTCTTTTCTTTCCATATCTCATATGGAGTGCTTAACACAGATTTTGAAGGTACTCTATTCAAGATATAGACAGCAATTTCTAGGCATATCCCCAGAAAGAAATTGACAAATTTGTAAGGCACATCATAGACCGTACCATATCTAATAAGTGCGATTCCTCCTTTCCGCCACATCATTTAGCTGTGGTGTATAGGGAAGAGTCCATTCTGAGAGAATTCCATTTTCTTTAAGATGGTCTAAAAATTCATTGGATAAGTATTCTCCTCTTCGATCAGATCGAAGGATTTTAATACTTTTTTCAGTTTATTTTTCGACCATACTTTGATACTCTTTAAATTTATCAAAGGCTTTGGATTTGTATTTTATAAGATACACATATCCAAACCTAGATAAATCATCAGTGAACATTATAAAATAAGAGTATCCTCCTCTGGCTTTTGTTGTCATAGGACCACATACATCAGTATGTATAAGTCCTAATAACTCACTTGTCCTTTCTCCATGTCCACTAAATGGAGTCTTAGTCTTTTTTTCCATAAGATAAGATTCACAAGTACCTAATGATTCATAATCATAAGGATCAAAGAACTCTTTTTTGTATAACTTGTTAATCCTTGTCTCACTTATATGACCAAGTCGATAATGCCAAAGTAAAGTATTATTCAACTCTTCTCTCTTTCGCTTTTTACTTTCATTAATATGAAAAATATTATCATTAGATAGAATTAGAAGATCATTATTAATAATGACATGACAAATAATTTCATTAGAAAAAGAAATTGAGCAACTATTGCTCTTTTCATTTATTTCATAATCTCGTTGCAATAGTAACGATACAGAAATAATATTTTTAATGATCTTAGGCATATAATAATAGTTTTCTAGCTCTAAGATCTTTTCAGAAGGTAACTTTAACATATATGTTCCTACAGTCTCTGCTTGTATTGACTCTCCTCTAGCACCGTAGAGCTCGAAGTCACCCTTCTTCAGCACTCTAATGTTCTGCAGCCCCTGCAACGACTTGCAGATATGAGAACCACAGACGGTATCCAATACCCAAGAGTCTGAATTGGAAGAACTTAATGATAAAATTATATGTATCTCATACATATCTTTTGGTGCATCGCTTGCACCTGCCTTTACAGTTGTAAGATATAATTTATAATTTTTTTTTAGTATCTTGCCTTGCCGTAGTGAAAGAAGGTATCCTATCCGGAGACTTTCTTCTTCTTTTTCTTCATCTTGCCACCTTTAGGATTCAATGCTTTCTTTGAACCCTTAAAATCTGACTTCTTCTTAGAGGTTTTACCCACAAGAAGAAGTAGAGCCTTTTTTTTCTTAATATGGCTCTCAGCTGTCTTAAGCATTTTTAACAACTCAGGCAAGGAGGTATTCAGTTTGTTTATATGATAGTTCACAACAAACTAAGCGAATGACTCGGGGAGAGATTGCAGGATCAAATCCTGACTTAATTCTCCATCCATCACAAAATCAAGTTGACCTAATCTGGTGATCAGATCAATGACCTTCAGGACATGATCTTATACGGATGATCCGTCAGTCATTCTAGCATGGAATAACTGCTTAGATATCTCATATCTAGCGGTTCTACTCTGTTCTCCATACAACTCTTTAAGATTGAGGAGTATTGATTGAGTATCCATGCTCTCATGCTGCTTCTGTAATTCATTGCTCATAGAGGCCAGTATGATGCACTTGATAGTCAAACTGTCATTCTTCCACATCCTGTATGTGGATACCTCCTCTTTTGTGGCATCATCCCCAACCTCTTGTGGTTCGGGGATGTCAAGAATATAGGAGAGCTTCTCCTGAGTGAGTACGATTTTTAAATTCCTCAACCAATCCACATAATTGGGACCGATCAACTTGTTGGAATCTAAAATTCCTCGCAATGATAGTGAAGATGCCATTTGTAAAATTTAATCTACAATAATTAAAGAATATTACATAAGCAAACAACTCATATTGACTCATACAATTAAATAAGGTCTTTAGATTTAATTGTGCCTCCCACTATTTTATCGAATATCATAACCCTCTACTATGATGAACGAGACATATGTAATATTTATCTTAGTGAGATTGAGACCCTAATTCCTCATAATGATCTTGTGTTAACACAACAAACCCTTATGAGTTCATAGGTAGGAAACTCTTTTTAATTGCATCTCATGCAACTTTCAATATTATATCTTGGCCTCTAAAATATTATTAGCCTTGTGTTAACACAACAAGCTATAATATTTTAGTTAAGTTAGACCCTTCATTTCAATACAGTCAAATTCTAATATAACTATCCTTGTGTTAACACAACAAAGCAGTATATTCAAAATTACCGTTAGCATCTTCTATGCACCAGAATTATGTTATATCAATCCTTATGACAAGCCTCATGTTAACACAACAAACTAGTCATAGTTCATGATGTAACATTAACCTAGCATGAAGGAAGGCCCTTAATAGTGTTTTCAATATTAGGATTTTTCAATATCAAGATCGCTTAATCAAATTGGCCAGGTAAGTAAGGTGGGGGTCCTCCCGTTGCTTTCCTTAGACACCAATAAATTGGCCAGATCAGACAATAGAACTAATTAAAAAATCACCTATAGCACTTTTCTAGACACCAATTGATCAATTGATCAAGAATTGGTTAACCCATAGTTGCATATCACTACCACTTAATATAATTTTCTAATGAGGGCTTTTATTTGGTCTCATGCACATTCTAACTATATAATACCTATTTATGTATCAACATTAAAATTTTCTACATATGCAAGTGTAACATATGGACATTCATCATCCTAGGACAACCTTGCAGCATAACCCCGTTATGCTAGGACAACCTTATGTCAAGATGATGAAGTGGTGAATGATATATGCATTATTTCATATCATCATATGAAAGCATAAATTATTTTATAGTATAAATCATACTATGGATCACATAAATATTATGTATATATGATTGAACCAAACAAGGCCGGCTCTGATACCACTGTAGGGTTTCAGGGTGGGCATGCACAGTGAAAACATAATAGATTTTAAAATTTTAATAAAAAAATTTTAAATATTAAACCCTTAAACTAGTATCTCCTTGATGATTAACAATCATATATAACATAAATTTAAGATTAAATTTAAGTTATAGAAGAATACCTGCAGCGCTTAATCCAAATTTCTACAGAATCTCCACCAGGCGCCCAAGTGTTCGCCCTCCAACGATGATCCACACAGGGCTATGATCAGGACACCAACTCTTTGAGATGATTCTTCCTGCAAAATTTTACTTTGAGAATTTTCTTGAACACCAGGACCTCAAGACGCTCTTCCTCTTCTCCTAGCCTTCCTATCCCTACCTTTCTTCTCTCTTTGTCTTCCTTAATTCTCTTCCTAGACTCTTATCCTAAAATCGGACTTGTCCTTTCTATTTTTAAACTTATCCTAACAAGAGAAAGAAGAGACTAATTGGACAATAGGGAGAGGATGTTAGAAAGAAAGGAGGAATTGGAAATCTGAATGAATCCAATCCCCCGGCGCACCCCCCTTTAAATACTTATCGATGGGTTGCCTTCGGGAATTTTTCGCACCCCTTCCACGTGCCATCTCGCATCCATCAGAAAATCTCACACCTTCTGATGAATTCTCATGTCTATCTGAAAGTTTTTGACATATGACAATCATCAAGAAAAAATCCAAGAGACGCTTCATGCAGAAGGACTCTTCGAAACATTTTCTCGATGATTCTCCGATGAGTCGCACAGCTTCCCATGGAATAATTTTTTTCCACCACCCATCAATATAATTTTGTCCATCCAATGGCCAAAAATTAAGGTGCTAACATGAGAATGTCATGGAAAAAACTTCAGATTAAGAAGTGGTGTGACAAATGGGTTAGAGTCCTTCACAAGTTGGACTCTTAATCAGGCACATGGATCAGGCTGACAGGATTTCCAACTTCAATGAATTTCCACGATTAAACCAGAAGGAATTTTAACTTCAAAAAAATTCCTCAGACTCAAAATAAAGTGAGGAATCATTCAAAAATTTATTTCATCATGGAACATAGGATAAGATCAAGGATGAGGCATCCCATCTCATGGGATGCGAAAACTATTTCTGCACACAAAAACTGCACCCACGCACAAGAAAAATTCTTGACTTATGGAAACTTAGTTTCCTAGGTCCAAATTTTTGATACATGCAGCCAAGGGCTGAACCAACTCAAATTCAAAATTAATTTAAATTAATTTATCTTTAATTAGCCCAATCTGAAATCAATTTTAAACCTGATTTGAAACAAGGAGCTAGTTTTTTGCAACATGTGCTAGCATGTCAATTTTGCAAACATGATCTAATCCAATTAGACCCCTGATCAATCTCCTTTGTGTGTGACCCATTGAGTTTCATATCTAGCCAGTAATAGGTCTGAGTTCAAGTTGATTTGATTTTATTAAAATTTAATCTAACCGATCTAGATCCAATCGAGCTAACCCGATTTCAGCAATTAGAACTCTTTCTAATTAGTGATTGACTTAAACTCTTTAATTCGATCAAACCTATAAGACAAGATTGACGTCTAGCAACGTATCATGTCTATCTAGAAGATATAAAATTTTTTATGGAAATATCAAAAATATCCTTCAGTGGAAAGTTACCATGCAATTTGATCCTGTGATCTCTCTGCACCCCGAATATGACTCTGGATATGGAATGATGTCAAATCCAATATCATATTCATATTTCTCTCAATCTTATATGATGATTTAATTAATAAAATATTAAAAACTCTTTTTAATTTTTATTCTGCTTGGATCAAAGGCTTCCTGAATCATCAATCAATCAGAATAAGTAGGATGCGATTTCCTCTTACCAGGAGTGATCGATTCTATGTTGACCTACTCACAACCTCCATACACATTCTACCATATCTAGAACACTCCGTACATAACTAAGTCATGAATGAGTATGAACCAAAAAATATGGATTTATGTATACAAGGTTCTATGGTAGTCTCAGGTCAAAGGATTACATGCACAACTCCTGCTATAAGAAAACATCTCTTGACAGGTAAGTAAATTCCATAAGATATTTCTTAAATCGGATCAATTCAGTGAACTCATTCTCTAATGAGCACCCACTTCTTTGTATTAGTGTCTCACACAAGTGGCATATGAGATCTGCCACCCTCTCCATCGAGCATACATAGAAAGTGCTAATCTATCTGGAACATTGATCCCCTACTCAATGCTCCTATGACTAAAAATATTCTAAATCAGGATTTTTAAGATTTTAGATCTCATAGGTATGATCTCATCATAACCCTAAACTCATTTTTCTGATTTATGGAGTTCATCATAATCATTACTAAAGTAAGATGCAGCATATGATGAAAAATATCTTTTATTATTTAAAGAGTCAATACATAAGTCTGGAAGATTAGAAGGAAAATCCATCAAAATATAAATTTTGATTGGCTTGTAGGGCATATTCCTTTCACAACCCTTGGACTAGATCTAAGGAGAGGAAGAGGAGAACCATCTATCTCATGGACTAAGAAAAATAAATCAGATCAAATCTGATTTTAATGTCCAACTCTTGAACATCTTTGAAAGAGAGAAAGAGGAAGACATGTCCAACTCTTGGACAAGGGAGAGAGAGAGAAAATTTTCTAACAACCAATAATTGGTTATAAGAAAGAAGGGATAAGGGAGAGGAGGCATCCTACCTACATTGAAGAAGCCTCATGCCATAGTTTTGGGCATCCCACCTTTCCCCATGCCAATCTCAGTCTCTTGGGGCATCCCACCTTGATCTCATCTGGTAGTTAGGCATCCCACCCTTATCTCCTATTTAAACTAAGAAGGCTACGGTTTAGTTAGAGAGTTAGAGTTAGAGTGGAAAAGGACTCTCTCCCATGATGTGGTGCCCTCTTTTCTTCCCTAATATTTCTCCATGCCAACTATCCCACGCCCACTCTCTTTTCAATGTGAAAACATAGATGTGGAAATCATATGGGGCATGGACTCCTCATTGGACATGGATCCTATACTAGTCTAAGTCAAATAAAGGGATAAGATTAGGTCAAACCCAATCTAAATAGATTTAGGTCAAGCATTTATTAAATCTAATCCTATTAGATTTATTAAACTCAATTTAAGTCAAAGCTCAAACCAAATCTAATCAAATTAAATTTGATTTAATTTGATTAGGATTTAATCCAAATCTAGCTTGGAGTCCAATTTAGCTTGGATTTCACCATAGATCAAGTCCAATCTCATTAGACTAATGAAATCCAATCCAAGTCAAATTAAAATCATATCTAATCAAATTAAATCTAATTTAATTTGATTAGGATCTAATCTTATTACTTGATCAAATCAAATAATATGTAATAGTTGTAATTAAGTCCTCCCATAACTTACTAACTCTTAGCAAGTCCTCAATGTAACTTTTATATTTAAGTCCAATCATCGATCAAATTGATAATTAAGATCACTTATGATTTACTATTCGAAATCATGATTCAATGATCCGATCAATCAAGACCTCTTTTATGTGTGATTTATGATTCGAAATCATGATTTAATGATTTGATCAGTCAAGACCTCTTTTATATGTGACCCCATAGATTTCATTTTGTCTAGTAGTGAGAAATATTTTGATCTCCATCAAAATATCATTGAAACTTCTTTCAATGGATTAGAATAATTTTAACTCATCAATCAAGAATTATTGACCATCAAAATAATTTTCATTGATCTCATAATCCATCAGTGACGTTTAGCAGCATGTAGTGATAATCTAGCAGAATAGAAGGATGAATCTCTAGGTGTAGTTACCATATGATTCAGTTCTTCTATCGTAAGTTCCGACAAGATGGAGGTTATGAAAAACTTATCAAATCCCATTATCTGTCATATGTAAGATTTAATTAGCTGAGTTCAAATCGTGAAATCTCTTGAAAATCTTCTTCCATAATTCACTATGCTGTGGCCACGGTCTTATGAACTCGACTTCATAAATCACATAGAGCTACTCCTTAACTACTAAGATCGATAGATTTTTTTAAGTGTGCACCCTAATCCTACAGCGAACCTACTATATCTAACATACACAATGAGGATCCAAATAGTTAGGAGATCAAGTTTATGTGCGATCAAACTACAGTAATTTCACTGAGTAGTCGAGGTACCACAAGTCTAAGAACCACTCACACAACTACAGCATTGAGAATATCACTGACGAGTGAGTAAACATCCAAGTGACTTCTCATATTAGTCATACTCAGTACCGTTGTTCTCTAACAATCACCTACACTCTCATTTTAGTGTCTCCACACTGTAGACTTGAGACTCGTATACCATAAAGAAAGTGATCCGTGCATCGATCTGATAAATCACCATCTCATGATGATCCATCGATCGAAAATAATTTAAAAATTAACCATCAATGATACATGTCTCAAATTTTCAACTCTTGAGAATATATATCATCATCTTGTTAATTTTCTGGATGATTTATGGACACATATACTACATAAATAAAATTAACTGTCCTAATTAATTAGGTCAAGTATAAAATTATATCCTAAAAAGAATTAATATATCAGTTTGATTGACTTCTAAAGTATACATCTAACAATCTTTCACTTGCACTAAAGTCAATCTACCATAACCTAAGCCCCATCTTCTCCAAGATGTGCTTTGGTCTTAGTTGGCTAAGTTCTTTCACTTGCACTAAAGCCAATCTACCATAACCTAAGCCCCATCTTCTCCAAGATGTGCTTTGGTCTTAGTTGGCTAAGTTGTTTAGTCAGTGGGCTCGCTGTATTTTTGTGGGGTCTACTCTGATCTTCAAAGTCTTACTTCTTGAAATAGTCACGAATCATTACTCTTATATGCTAAGAACTCTGGTGAGACCTAGGCTCCTTAGCTAGAGCTATAGCACCTATGTTACCAAAGAATAGTGTTATATCATTTCATGACATTACACCTAGTTCTACAACAAACCAGAATACCTTTTTAGCTACCTCATAAGGAACGACATACTCGACTTCTAAAATATGCAATGATCAGTTATTTGAAACTCTTCCAATTTATCAAATTTTATTGCATAAAGAAATACATAGCCTGATGTAGACTCTCTACCATCAACATCAGACTTAAAGTCTGAATTATGAATCCTTGTATTCTCAACTTCTTTTCTCCTTCGAAGATCATGAACATATCCTAAGTGCTTCTCTAGTACTTAGGAATATTCTTCACAACTATCCAGTGCTCTCAACCTAGATTCAACTGATATTTGCTTATGACACTCACAGCAAAATCTATATCGGGTTGTGTGCATAGTATGGCATACATGAGGCTCCCTTTAGCCAAAACATAAGGGATCTAGCTCATGTGCTGTATCTCCTCAAATAAGTTGCAACACATCTTCTTGGAGAGATCAGTCTCATGCCTAAAGGGTAGAAACCTTTCTTGGAGTTTTCATACTGAACCCCTTCAGCACCTCCTCTATGTACATCTTCTGTGAAAGACCTAGCATCCCCTTAGATTTATCTCATAGACCTTTATTGGATGCTTCTCCAAGGTCTTTTATAGAGAATTTATTTAGACAACCAAATTTTAAACCGATGTCAGTATAGTAACAACTTTCTTTATCAGGAGTATGTCATCTCGTACAATACGAGGAATCATGATAATACTCCCACTGACCTTATAAACACATGTTTCCCTCATTCATGATGAAATCAAATGATTTGATTACATCACTTTCATGTTTTCTATCTCCTACGAGGAATACTTCCTCTCTATCTTCTGTCAAAATACTTAACTACTTTTTGGTAGGACCGGAGATTGAATTTGATCTATGAGATGAAGGAGGAACTACATGTACTAGCTCAACATGAATAGGTTTTATAGATTTTACGACTCGTTGCTCTTTAAGAGACCCTTTCTTTTGAGCTCAATTTTTCTCCCACTATTTTCCTCTTGGACAAACTATTTCTCCAAAAACATAGCATATCGGGTCACAATCACATTGTGATCCTCTAGAAAGAAAGATAGTATTCCAAAAACCCTTTAAGATACCTCAAAATGAGTCTCATTGACCTAACCTTTAACTTGGTCCGCTTGTCATTACTTGACATAGGCCTGACCTCCTTAACATGCCACATCTTATATGGCATGATAGGACAGACTTAGAGAAAACTCTATTCAATAAGTAAAGCATATTCCTAAAGAAAATAAGGAAAGATTGGTAATGCTCATCATGAATCGGACTTTATCGAATAGAGTCTAATTTCTGCTTTCGACACCCTGTTAAGTTGAGGTGCACTAGGAATAGTCCATTATGAGATTATACTATTTTCTTGAGATAGGTTAGAAACTTCCACTAAGGTATACACCTCTTCAATCTCATCAAAGAACCTTAAAAGTTTTATAATTTATTTCTTTACTTGATATTTGAATTCTTAAACTTTTCAAAACTTTCAGATTTGTGTCTCATACATGTATCCATACCGTGAACAATCACCAATATAAGTAATGAAGTAAAGAGAATCATTCCTGATTAGCTCATCAAATGAGCTACATACATCAGAATGTATCAGAGCAAGTATATTAGTGGTCCTCACCCTATATCCTACAAAAGGTGGTTTGGCCATCTATTCTTGAAGGTAAGATCCATAAATCGAAAACGATTCGAGAGTCGATGAGCCTAGGAGCCCATACCTTTTCTATTTATTTATTCTATTTTCTCCAATATGATCAAACCTAAGGTACCATGCATACTTTAGATCTATCTCATTTTTGAATCTCTCAGATCCTACGATACACACTATCTGCTTAGATACCAATATCAAGCAGATCCAATATGCTTTTTGAAGGTATGTCTCCCATTTCTTTTCTTTAGGTTCTCTAGATATACAGAAATCTTATCTTTTGAACTCTTCAAGGTCCCATCAGATATCACCAACATGTCCAACAACTCAGCCATGGTACAATCGATTTTATTCATATGGTAGTTTACTATAAACTTCCATATGAACTGATAAGAAATTACAGAATCAAATCCATTCACAATTCTTTATACATGGTCTGTCGAGCTTCTCAAGCTCATCCAAATCCTTAATCATTGTCAAACAATGATTAAGAACTAATTGCCCTTTGATCAATATCGGATGGTTTGATAACATAGAAATATCCTAGTTAGCTCAACTTCTTGAAACTTAAAACTATTTTAGATTTTTGAGCCAGTTTTTATAACTTGATTGGTTAGTCAATTGGTTCTAAGTTTGTGAGAATTGAAAATTGATTTTTATTCTTTAGAGAGTAAAGATTCTAATTAGATATTTGTACTTGATTTTAATTTATTCTAGAGACTTTTAAAACAAATAAGCTTCCACTATTTTTTTGCATCTCTTACAATCCTTGGGTAGAGAGACGAAAATCCTTTGCGATAAGGATTTCTAGTGGATACTGTAGTCTCACTGATCTACGCGCACCTCCCCTAACAGTTATTGGTAAGTGCAAACCAATGAGTGGATGACTTTTTATCCATTGCTTCTCTAAGCAAGATGCAGCGACTCTGGTCTCTAAGTCTTGTGGCCTCATATAACAGTTATTAGTCATATTTTCTAGTTAAGTTAAATCCACCATTTACCAGTAGGAGCAAAGCTATCATTGGATCCCTCACCTAATAGTTATTGGGCCCAACCCCATCTCTGCTCTAAAGCATCTAATGCTAATAGAGTGGTTGCGTATTTCTAATGCAACTGAACCACTGTGACCAGTCGAGAATAATCAATACCGGTAGCACACCTACATCTCTACAATGGTGGAAGACTGCTAGACTTAATATATGTGCGAGGAGATTTAATTTAGATCCTTTTAATTTTAATTATTTATTTATATCCGATGTAAATCCATAATTAATATGGATCTACTTGAGAGATTTTTACTTGGTTCACCAAGATCGAATCAAGATGTAATTGCAACATATGTGGTAAACTCAAACATAGGCAGCTAATAAGAAACATAATTGATCAAATTAGCCAGATAAGTTTAAGATTAGTAGGAGACTCCCTGTGCACATGCAACAGTTCTAATTAAATAATCACTATTCTATTCCTTGCCTTAGACACCAATCGATCAACCAGTTCAAATTGGTTCAGCTCATTAATTTATGTCACCACAGATTACAAATTGCTAACCAAATAATAGTGCATTCATGATACAACCCTACTCCAAAGATTTGTAGTGATTCAAGATGATCACTACATATATCCATGAAAAACACGTGCATGACTATCATAGAGTCCTTATGATTATCTCATAATCCTTATGATTATCACATAATCTTTTATATTCATGCTTCAATTTCTTATGGTGTTACATCATTCTCTTTTCATCTTAGGACAATCATACAATATAATGATCTTTATTATGCCAGCACAACCTTATGTCAGAATGAACTTAAATTGACTCATCAAATTTTATCTTATGTTCAATCAAATTATCCTAATTTACATACATCTATACTATCATTGATCACATCAAGACAGGTCTCTACCTATGAGCATCATCTCATATATGAACATACAATAAAGATAGAATTCAAATCTAATAAAATTCACATCATATGTAAATCAGATTCAAAATTTTAGATATATGAACATTAAGATAAAATATATATTTGAAAATTTTGATTAAGCAAGACATCACATGACTTTCACTAATCATTAATTTTAAATTTATAAACATAAGAAATTAGATTTTTAAATCTAAAAACTAATTTTCAGATCTGGAATACAATGCACGAACATAAATTAATCTAAATTTTAGATCTGAAAATAGCTTTTCAGATCTTAAAATCTATCACATAAATTTCAACCATTTAAATTTTAGATCTGAAAATAGATTTTCAGATCATAGATTCTATCTCCTCGATGATGAACATTCTTAATTTTGGATCTAAAAATCAGATTTTTAAATCTAAAATCATCTTCATGATCAATTAAAATTCAGATTTTTAGATCTAAAAATAATTTTTAAATCTGAAATCAAGATCTTAACCTTGCATTTATGAGATGGCTCTGATACCACTGTTGGATATCAGCATCACATGATGATAGGTATGCATGTAAAAGTTTTAAATTTTTTTAATGCATACAGAGTATGCAGTGAAAATATAAATTTTCATATTACTTCAATACTATTCTAGGACAACTGTTCAACATAACATTCTACCATTATATCAGGACAACCTTATGTTAGAATAATATTAAAATAATTTTTTAATTAGATCTAATCTAATTTAGCATACATAAAGATTAAATCTCATAATCCAGGCATCATCATATATATAAGATAAAATCTTAAAGAGGATCTAAATTTTACCTTTGCGCAGGTGATCTTCACCGTAATTTGATGATCTGAGGATGCCTTCGATGTTTCGTTGTAGCCGCATAAGTATCCAACCTCCACAGGTTTACCAAGACTGATCTGATTAGAAAGTCTCGATCTCATCAGAGTGCTAGCTTCCTTGCAGAGATCATTCCTTAGATTATCGAATCAGTTTGACCTTTTGATTCTCTTCTCAAGAAAATCAAACAGATCTATATGAAGAATTCAAAATCAGATCAAATCTGATTTTTTTTTTCACTTTTCTCTTTTAAAAAAAAATCAAAGATCTATAGAAGAAGACAAGAGATCAGATCTCTTATTCTTCTTTCTTGTCGAATCCTTGGACTAGATCTAAGGAGAGGAAGAGAAAAATCGTCTATCTCATAGACCAAAAAAAATAAATCAGATCAAATTTGATTTTAATATTCAACTATTGGACATCTTTGGGAGAGAGGAAGAGGGAGACATGTCCAACTCTTGGACAAGAAAAAGAGAGAGAAATTTCTAACAACCAACAATTAGTTGTAAGAAAGAAGAGATAAGAGAGAGGAGGCATCCAACCTATGTTGAAGAAGCCTCACGCCATAGTTTTGGGCGTCCCACCTTTCTCCATGCCAATCTCAATCTCTTGGGGCGTCTCATCTTGATCTCATTTGGTAGTTAGGAATCCCACCCTTATCTCCTATTTAAACAAAGAATGCTAGGGTTTAGTTAGAAAGTTAGAGTTAGAGTGGAAAAGGACTCTCTCCCATGATGTGGTGCCCCCCTTTCTTCCTTAATATATCTCCATGCCCACTCTCTTTTCAACATGACAACATAAATGTGGAAATCATGTGGGGCATGGACTCCTTATTGGACTTGGATCCTATCCTAGGCCAAGTCAAATAAAGGGATAAGATTAGGTCAAACCCAATCCAAATAGATTTAGGTCAAGTATTTATTAAATTTAATCCTATTAGATTTAATAAATCTAATTTGAGTCCAACTCAAATCAAATCTAATCAAATTAAATCTGATTTAATTTGATGAAGACCCAATCCAAATTTAGGTTGGAGTCCAATTTAGCTTGGGTTTCATCATAGATCAAATCCAATCCCATTAGACTAATGAAATTCAATCTAAGTTAAATTAAAATTATTTCTAATCAAATTAAATCTGATTTAATTTGACTAGGATCCAATTCTATTATTTGATCAAATCAAATAATATGCAACAATTACAATTAAGTCCTATAACTTACTAACTCTTAGCAAGTCCTCAATATAACTTTTATATTTAAGTCCAATCATCAATCAAATTGATAATTAAGGTCATTTGTGATTTATGATTCAAAATTATAATTCAATAATTTGATCAATTAAGATCTCTTTTATGTATGATCCCATAGGTTCTTTTCTGTCTGGTAAAGGTAGGAAGGCTAAAGCTGCTAGTCCGAAGGCGAGGTTGCTACCCATTGCTTTGCGACTAAAGGTTCTCCGGTGGATAGCTTGGGTCTGCCCCTATGATGGGGACACACGTGGATATCTCACTTCCCCGGGGACCCCTTCATCTCTCTGGGTTGTGGTATTTGGTATAGGGAATTGATTTGATGGTTCCATTGGTGTGCTGTTTCCACTTCCTACGCCTCCCTACTGCCCTGCCCTAGCTTCTCCCCAATCCTGTCAAGATGCTGGCTTGTACGAGTCTACTAGAACTCATACTTTTACTCGACAAACTTGTTGAATAGCTGCCTCTGCTTCTTTCACTGCATCGGTAGTGAGAAATATTTTAATCTCCATCAAAATATCTGAAGAAAAGAAAAACTGTTTCTCTTTGGATAGCCTAGGTTGCATCTAAAATTTTTTTATTAATCTACATGAATAAAGATTAAATTCTTATCTGAATAGTAGTAAAAATAGAGATCAAATCTTCAAAAATCTTAAATCAACCTTCACGGAGGTCTGAAAGTGCAGATCCTCTACTTTGCATGCACACCAGACAACGCAGGAAAGCAGGATAAACTCCGATCAAATCACCTTTGCAACCCAACCAAATGAGGAAGGAGAGGTGCTGGTGTGATGCCTCACACCAGCAAGAAGGATGCCCAAGGTGGGCCTATGACAAGGGAGAGATGGGCGGCAATGATGGGGAGATGCCAAGGGAGGAGGAAGGGACTTCCCTCTTCTCATGCCTCTCTCTCTCTTTCTCTTTTCTCTCAATTTGATTTATTTGTTATGTATCCATAGATAGAGATCCTCTCTATTTATAGATGATTTTTATGACCCAATAAGTATAGAACTCCTAATTCAAGTATGCTTTGAATAAGTCCAATATTCATGAAAGAAAGACTCTTACATGAGATAGAATTAGAACCACACAAGGCACCCATTCCCACACCCATATGGGATGCCTACAATCAGCACCATATCAGGTGCTGGTTGGCCTAAGAGAGAGAAAAATCTTAGTGCAAGTAGGATTTTTAATATCTCATCCAAAATAGATCTGATTCAAATCTAATTCGAAGCTAACTCAAAATAATTTCGAAAGACTATCAATTCTAAACTCTTTAGGATTGTTGTATCAAGTCTAACTTAAAATTTTTGGATCTAATTAAGTCTAATTAATTTAGATCTAATCTAAAATTAATTAGTACTTAAATTCAATCTCTCATATGCTCCATGGATCATAGATTAGAAACTGTTCATCTTCGAGATTGAACCTGAACCTCATGTGTAGTGCTAGCTAGATATAATCAATTCTTCAATTCCGTTTGATCCATAATTTAATTCTTAATCAAGTTAGCTTATATATTCAATCAAGTCAAGTACTTCTAAATTAGATATATAAACATAGGTTAATACTTTTCTATAATATCTGACTTGTGTGCGTGACTCCATAGATTCAAATACTAAGTCAGTAGCACAGGAACTAATTTCTACACTAATCGAGATACCATCTAGCAATAGTTTCAGACGTCTAAATAGGTTGAATTATTATAAAAAAAATATTTTAGAATCCATGCATATGGTTACTGCATAATTCATCCTTTTGATTTTGAATGCTCTAGGATGGTCTTAGGTTAATTGTCAATCGAGATTGCTTCATTCACATTATATTTCAACCTTTCAAATCCATCTCATAGATTATCCTGATCAAAATTTTATTAAATTAAAATACAGTGATACATCAACTTCAATAATCCAAAAGGGTCAATCTCATCTTGATCCACATACAGACTTTGCAAGTACTTGACTGTACCCAATAGCCTTCTATCACTATATTGGAAATTCAGATAGTCCGGTACCAAAG
Source organism: Elaeis guineensis (assembly GCF_000442705.2). Classification (NCBI taxonomy): domain Eukaryota; kingdom Viridiplantae; phylum Streptophyta; class Magnoliopsida; order Arecales; family Arecaceae; genus Elaeis; species Elaeis guineensis. Next base: position 106,658,122 of record NC_025998.2, read on the forward strand.
TGCAGTGAGTTGCTTGCAAGTCACTATGGTGATCTCAGGTCTGAAGGATACTTATACCTATATGCTTCATGAGTAGTTCTTGACAGTAGAATGCTCAGCAAGTGAGTTACTTGTTCAGTGATGATGTACTCCTACATCTTACCTGTATGCTATACCAGTGTCACCACACTCCTTGGTTAAGAGGACAACCAACCCATATGACATATAATCCATTCGATAAATATCATCATCCTATAATGATGTATCATTTGGTCGTAAACATGTTTAAGAACTATACGATAAATCTTCTCTTTATCGTACACTAACATAGTTCTAAGAACTTTATCATAATACAAGAGTTCAAAAAAGATGTAACTTTATGATGAAAAATATCAGAATAATTTTTATTCAATAATCAATAATTCATATACAAAGATAAACTCAATCGTCATATGATTGATTTTAGGATATAATTTTCAACAACTTTCACTTAGACTAAAGCCAATCGAGATAGTATTTTATATCCATCTTCCATTTAAAATTATCGAACTCTTTGATCTCGAGAGCTTTAGTGAAGGGGTTGACTAAGTTCTCCTTTCTATCAATCTTCTAAAGCTCGACGTCATCTTGATTCACAATCTCTCGTACTAGATGATAGCTGTGTAGAACATGCTTGGTATGATGGTACAACTTTGGTTCTTTCGCCTGAGCTATGGTACTAGAGCTGTCACAGCACAACAGAATAGGGCCATCAATAGAAGGTATAACTCCTAGCTCGATGATAAATTTTTGT